>NW_026860051.1:0-11074 GCF_026571515.1 Ruditapes philippinarum
GGCCCCTGTTATAGAAGGTAAAAAGGCCCTGGCAATTCAGTGCAGCCATAGCTTGCATTGAACATGTCTCACCCTAGTTTTCCAACCCCTTGTTTTTAACATATTAAATATTCTTTTATCCTCTTTTTAAACAACTTTTATTAACTTTCTTGCGAATATGGCGCGCAGACATGTCTATTCGACTACATCCCCGTAAAGGGTTTGACATTAATGGAAGATAGAGATAGTTATGGGTCTTGAATGAAGATACCTCTTATGGTCTCATCTAAGTTTGTGAAGTTACAAGCAAATGTCCCGTGATGAAAAAATGTTGTACAAAAATTACATATTACATTAACAAGTAAAATTTCACCCGGTCACAGCGTTATAAGAGTGTTGATAATACATGACATGATGATGTGAAAATTTTGTAAAAAAGGATACAGCTGTTACCCAAAAATTTGGTATTTTAGCTATTAAATCAGACCGCTTCTGGAAAAACGGTTGGCGCAATTTGTTATATTTCTGTTCTACTTTTAAAATTTCTTCACTAGCTTGTTCATTCAGTCTGTCTATCTCATTTTGAACCTCGTCTATCTGCTCGATCGCCTCTTGTTGTTCTTTGTCTGAAAGCATATCAAATGTTTATCTTTCTTTTGCTTTGGGTTAATTTCAACATGCCGCACAGTGACGTCATAAAAATAATTTTCAAACCTGCTTTCGGTTTAGGAAATAGGCGATCAAAAACTCATTTTTTAATGTAGTCAAGTATTTCCACGTTAAAATCAATTCTCTTAATGATACGCATTAAACAAAAATGAAATGACCATGCAACATAAATGTTTCACAAAGAAACATACAATCACAAAAGAAAATCGTGCTCGTCGTTCTCTCGTTCGAGCATGGTATTGAAACAAATTGTGATATATCAAAAAATTAACAATAATAACTTAATAATTTTATCTGCAGAGCTTCAAAAGGTATTGTTCTAAATATTTATTAATTTTATTTGTCTTACCGGCCTGTTCATCGGCATTTTCAGCGCCGTTCTTTTCTTCGGTCTTAGCTTGTTTTGCAGTGGTAGCCATCTTTTCGCGAAAGAGAATGACTGGCGCATGCGCATTTGAAAGAAAACTACTGCACGCGATAAATACAAACAGTAAGCGGCAATTTCCGGGATTTTTCGTATGCATCAAAGTACGTGAAGTATGCTGATTAGTCAAGCGAAAATAAGGGGTCACGAAAAATAGGCCAAGTTCAGGGCGGCACGACTGGTAGTCAAAGGCGGCAGGGGAACTGCCATGTTAGGGAACTCATTTTAATTAGAGTGTATGTCTAATATACACTATATATATTTACTGGTGCCTGCAGATATTTGGGTGGATGTAGTAAGGGTATCCCCTCCCGTAGACTCTTAGGTTTAAATAAAAAAATACAAAACTACCGATAAAACAAACAAAAAAATGTTCCACCATCTATGCAGCATTTCCTACATAGAAAATCTTTTAATTATGAATTGGCGTGGGATTTTCCTTATCTATTATTAGTGTTGATGACGTCATTTGTATTTGCCTGGGTTAACTGTTTTGGTTCATTGAATTTTTGTACATTGCGCGTAAACTGCACAGTTTTTGTCAGACACGTTTTAATACGATGGTGAAAACGCGATGGTACGATGACACGATGATGAAAACACGATGGTACGATGGTGAAAACATGATGATACGGTGAAATCGCGATACCAGTACGATGGTGAAAACGCGATGGTACGATGGTGAAAACGCGATGTTATATAGTCAAACATAAAAACACGTTCCCTGTTGTCACAATATAATCAGATAGCCTCGTGTTTCGATGCTCTTTCTATTGCATAGTTTGTGGAGAAAGTTATTCGTATTCAAGATTTAAGGACTTTTTCAGTGGAAATCATTCATTCAGCTGATGTACCTTTTGATTTCAGCAGTTGCATAATTATATGAGAAAAAATTCATTTCATTAATCTTCTTTCTTCTTCTTCTTCCCCCTCTTCTTCTTCTTCTTCTTATTATTATTATTATTTTGCTACTTAGGAGTGTTACCGCTTCAACCATTGGAGTCTCATTGAAAAAACTATACTGATATTTTTTACCTATACGAATCAATGACAAAACTGTACTGCTATATATCAATACCACCCGAACGTGTACATATCCAGTAACGCCGGAATGTGAAAATACCGCACTATTCGTGCAATAAGTAACGCAGAATTGTGCAATAAATGGCGGATACCTGACAGGATTTCCAACGCGGTAAATAAATTGACCAATATATTTTTTATTTAACCAAACTGAAAAAATCAATACATGTATACGGCTTCAAAGACATTACTCTTTATCTCTCATCAAGATTATTTCCACGAAATTGTTTACTTTTCAAGATCATTCGTGAACTTGACTATCGTTTTGAGCGAGATTTTTGCTTTTTGTCGACTCTTAAGTACAACAATGCATTATATTATACGGCATAATTTCGATTTTAGGTAGGCAAGTGACAAATACTTAAATTCTGGTGAGATGGAAAATTGAAGGGGATTTAAGTCGTTTCTATGAGGTAACGTCGGTGTACGGGAATAGTGCTTCACGTTAACGTCGGAAAATGTGATTTTTTTTATATATGGTACTGAACTGGTACACATGTTTAACGCCATTAATTGGCGAGTATCAGCACTTTTCAAATATATTTTTGTGGGGAAACTTTAATTCATTTTATACAGAATTTATTTTAGTATGATTGCGTAGGAAAAAAAGACACAGTCTCGAACCCGTCCACGAAACCACAGAGCTGTACAAGTCTTTGTTGAAGTGAGTACGAAGCTTTGCGTGAAAGTTTTCTTACTCAAGGAAACAACGGGGTAGCAACGGGGTATCAATTTTTTAATACCTATTGAGATCGAAGTTATGAAAATGGGCTTTGTTAAATTATAGAATTTTTCATTGTTCTCACCTTTAATTAGTTATTAGACATGAAGAAGTCCACTTTTAGACATAGATGAAATCTTCCACATACACATCTATAGTAGTTCTCCATTTACATGTACATTGAGTAAATAACCAAAATATGTTCAACCTATCTTTAGTCTATGTCACCCTTTACCTGGTAAATTTATGAAATGGTTTTGCTTAGCTGTGAACTTGGAACAGTTCATTCAAAGTCTTAGAGATTGCTATTAGATATTTAATGTATTTGTACAAATGAGCAATGGTCAGTCGTATGGATGTGACCTGGCTCTGTACTGGTGGATTCTTTTAGGGTCATAAGTCCTGTTAGTTTTGTAAACGTCTATAGTAATGCCTAGAATAAACTCTTACGGTAGATCATATGTTTTTCCCATACAAGTTAACATATAATAAGAAACCCTAAGAGTAGCCCAAAGGTTACAATTTATTTAACTTTAGCAGAGGACAATATGGTTATGTGTTACGGTTTAAAACTGTTTACTATTTAGGGTAGAAGATGTGTAAGCAGCCAAATAGGTTAGTTGGTAGAGCCGCGGAACGGTATTCCTAGGGTCCCGGGTTTAAGTCCCGGTTAAGCTGCACATTTTTCTCACACTGTAACATTTGGCGCCCAACGTGGGCTGTAACTGCTTATAGCTCAAAGTTCAATTAGCATTGCGTCCGTGGCCGAGTGGTTAAGGTCGTTGACTTCAAACCACATGCCCCTCACCGCTGTGGGTTCGAATCCCGACAGGGACTTTGGATTCTTTCATGTGAGGAAGCTATCCAGCTAGCTTACGGAACATCGGTGGTTCTACTCAGGTGCCCGTTCGTGCCTGAAATAATGCACGGAAGGGCACTTGAGGTCTTCCTCCACTAGTAAAGCTGGAACGTCGCGATATGACCTATACTGTGTCGATGTGACGTAAAACCCAAAACAAACAAACAAACAAACATGCAATTAGCATTGCTGTGTACATAGCATTGTAAAATTCGAAAACGAATTTCAATATTGTGGTAATGTATGTCACGGTTCAAAACTGTTTACTATTTAGGGGAGAAGATGTGTAAGCGGTCAAATAGCTCAGTCGGTAGACCCGCGGAACGGTATTCCGAGGGTCCCGGGTTCAAGTCCCGGTCAGGCTGCACATTTTTCTCACCCTGTAACACATGCTTTTACAAATTTTGGGCATTATAGTTTCTAAGTAAAATATCTTTTGAATACAAGTTACTTCCTTATATTAGAGAAAAAAAAATAATTAAACACCAAGCAAATTGCTACAGCCAATTGCTTTGTCACGCCAACACAATTAAGGACATATGGAGACTTTCAAGTTTTACTGGCGCATTATTTCAGGCATAAAATATACAGACACTTCTTCTCTTGATTATTTTCTATTATTTTTATATTCAATTTATTTGCAAACTTAGTTTATTGTTCTTATTTTCTAACAAGATCAGACGTGGGCAGCACGTTCACAAATAACAATTTTATTTCAGTAAACAATTGTCAAATAATAAAAATGTTGAAAGTTTGTCAAGATCTAATTTATTGCAAATTTCTGCGTCACTTATTTCACAAATCGTGCGTTATTTTCACATTCCGGCGTTACTGGATATATACGGTGATTCTCATTGAAAGTGTACTGAGTATAATGGGTTAGTAAGAACAAAGAGAAAGCTCCAAGCCATGCGATAAGAGTGAGAAAGCCTGGACCATCTCCCATATTTGAAGGAAAACCTGGGGGATATTTGTTATAACGATTTAGAAACAACAACACTTATGGATAAATTTCGCTGTAACAGTTCTCTCTATTGTAAATATTATACACAAACTGCTAGAGATTTTTCAGAATCATAAAAATGACATCTCAATATTAACAATTTTCGCTAAATTATTATTATACTTTTCATGCCGATGCTTGGACACTTAAGACATACAAATACGGCCCATATCTTACCAATATTATTCATGTTTACAATAAGAGAAGAATGTAAAATAGTATGAAAAGCCTGCGAAAAAATCTACGAAATAAATCAAGCTTTGACCGACAAGCAATATTCTTTTTCAAACATAGTTCTCAAAACAGACTAATATTCCTAATTATAATATTCACCAGTAATTAAGTGCATTTGGCTGAAAGCCTGTTTGCATATAATGTATAATGTTATTTTCATCCAAATATTTCTATATTCTGGTATTTAGATATGCTATTAAACAACATAGTAATACATGGTACATAAAAGATATACCCCTACAGTTTCATATATAACCCAGAACGTTTGTCTACCTTTAGAATTCCTAAAGTTCTTTCCGAATTACATTTTAATCGACTCTGATATGCAATATGATATTCTAGTCTTTCCCAAGTATTGAAAACATTTTAGTTTTGTTTATTTTGTCATTTCATTTTTAAATGTTGAATTCTGCCTAAGCCGGTGCGAGAGGGGCACTTGACAGTACCGTCCAGAACAGGCTCAATCAAACCGAGCCTGCAACATTTTCAATTTTGCCGTTTTGGACTTTTTTTAGGGATTCTTATTTTCTCTATTTTGTTATTCTTTTTATGCACTTGTATGTCAATATACTTCATGGGCCATATTTACCATAATTTATGGTTATTCAACATGCCTTTGTTTTTTATTTGTATGTGCTATATAGGCTAAGTACATGCAATTTATATGTTGCTTATAAGTCGGCTTTAAAACCCGACTTTATGAAAAATAAAAAAAAGATAAAAACTTGATATGACTTTAACGCCCATAGCACACGATCTGCGACAGTAATTGTGAAATTATTATAATCAAAATATTACATTCATCTATTCCCTTGATAATAGTACTTGAATTATGCCAATTAGATTGGACCTACAGGTATGTATTTCTGACATGGCCACCAAAAGTAAATACACAGAGTTATGAGTTATAAGTGATATGTTTTTTTATTTATCTTTTTTCAGTAATTAATTTTGATTGTAGATGTATTCGTTCGGCCTTTCAATGTATTCACTCAGTCAATATAAAAATTCAATTTCCAACTTTACTGCCTGAAACATTAAGAAAATATACAATACAAACATATTATACATAAGCAGGCTGTGCCTTTTAAGTAACAGCGCCAAAGTGGCTTACTGCCGCGATCTGATCCGGAAAGTAAATTACCAACACCTGCACCATTCATTTAATTTAACAATGCCTCCCCCCGTGCATATAAAATGTGAAAAAGACCCAGTTAATTATATTTACTGCTTAATTGCAGGAACTTTTAAAGCACATTTACAAAAAATAAACGTCATAGTGCTTTTTTAACTTAAACTATTGATAAATCTTTATTTGAGCATCAGATTTATGATAGAAAACCATAAAAAAATTGAGATACGGGATTTTTAAATTATTTGATAAAATTTCAAAAGTCTGTGATCAGGTTTACAATGTCTTACGATTTACAAGAACCTGATATTTCCGATCACTGTCACGTTTCTCCACTGCATGTGATTAATATGTATAATAATATACGTCAAGCGCTGAAATTGTTCGAAGATTCATCCTTTCTCATTAACAAAATATCATCGCTTGAAGAAATAAACTGTTAATATTCGTATTGATAACAGTTAAAACTATTCTTGGCATATGATATCCGCTTTACTACACTCAACTGATGTATGTTCTGACGTGGGTATTATTTGTGACGCTCAAAGTCAATCCTTGTCACAGGAACTTCTAAGTCTTGATACACAAGATTATTTAAAATATCATCAATTAATCTCAGTGCCTAAAGAAAACATTTCAATGCATTTTCTCTATAGGAATAAAGAAGATGTTCTAATAGAAAAACTAAAAAAAAAAACAAAGTCACCAAATCAGCTGTTGTATAAACTTCAAATGAATGCAATAAGTGTTGAAAAACCAACTGCATCCATAAAATGGGAAAACATATTTAATGACAATGAAATAGATTGGAAACCAATATTTAATACACCTTTTAAGTCTACAATCGGCACCAATCTTCGTAGTTTTCAATACAAATCGTTTAGTCCCAACAAATAAATATCTTTTTAAATGCAAATTATATCATCTAGCAATTTGTGTGATTTTTGTTCTATGGAGATAGAATCTATTGAACATTTAATATGGGAATGTCAATTAACACAAGTTTTCAGGAACAAATTTTAAACATTTTTATTCTCTAAAGGTTATGAAATACCTCAAAACTTCAGACAGGTGTGTTTCGGTATATTAGGTAAACATAACACTGTAAATTTTATCATAATTCTGTGTAAATACTTCATATTTAAAATGTTTTATAGCAAAAATATACCCACTTTTAAAAAATTTATGCCATTTCTCTCTTACAGGATTAGAATTGAAAAAGAAATATCATTAATACAAGACAATCTACAAAATTTTGAAGAAAAATGGTCAAATTTCAATGAAACATAACTTTTACAGACCCCAAAACCACAAAATTTAGATATATAATTTATGCATATACTTTTTTATTAAAAATACAAATTTAACATGATTACGCTACAAATATGATTACTTGCAAACAATTTTAACTGTAATTTTTTGATATTATAAGATTTTTTTAAGTAAATAAAATGATGGCATTGATTATTTGACTTTTAAAATTCAACAATATTGATAAACACACTCTTGTCTTATTATTGCACTTCAAGCCATTTCATACTAATCAATTTAAAACAATTAAAGAAAATGCCTTGTCAAATATATTTGTTATGCAGTTTATAATTTACCACAATTATAATCAAATCTGTTAAACTAATAAAAATGTTTTTCATACTAATCAAATATTTGTTATGCAGTTGATAATTTACCATAACTTTAATGAAAACTTCTAAACTAAATAAAGGTTAACTTGATACATAATTATAAATAATAATAAAAAAAGTTCATTATTCATCAATTTTTAGGGAGTATAATAATACATTATTCATCAATTTTTATGGAGCATAATGATACATTAGAAACTTATTAAACAAGGGGATTTTGTCCGGGTAGTGAAGGGGATTTTGTCCAGCCTTGCAAAAACTTGAAGGGGATTATGTCCACCCATGAAGGGGATTTTGTCCGGGTATGCGAAGGGGATTTTGTCCGAAGGGGATTATGTCTGATATCCGAAAAGTCAAGTACGTCACACGTTTTCTTAATTCATTGAAGTAGCGGTAGGCCTAAAGCAAGGAGAAATATGTTCGCCTCTGCTGTGGTCAATTTTCATCGAAGATTTAGAATTGTATTTAGGTTCAAATATTGATAGTAGTGTAAATATAGCAGACTTGACACTTATATTGCTTTTATACGCTGATGATATGATTCTACTGTCTGAAACAGTGCAGGGTTTGCAGTCACATTTAGACAATCTACGAATTTACTGTGATCGTTGGGGTTTAAAAGTTAATGAAGAGAAAACAAAAATAATGGTATTTAGACGAAGAGGTGCGTTGAGAGACGATGAGAAATGGGAGTATAACGGGAAAACGTTGGATATTGTAGATACATTTAATTATCTTGGAACTGTATTTGGTTGAAATGGTAATTTTAACTGTAATCAACAATTGTTAATTGGTAAAGCCATGAAAGCTATGAATTTGTTAAACTATAATATCCGTGAATTTGATTTTACTCTAAAAGTTCAATGTCAGCTGTTTGATTCATTTGTAACATCTATATTAAGTTATGCAGCAGAAGTGTTGGGTAATTCAAAAGCTAAAGAAATTGAACGAGATCAGTTAAAGTTTTGCAAAAGACTCCTTAATGTTAAAATGTCAGTAAGTAATGTGTCTGTATATGGAGAGCTAGGGCGCTATCCGCTTTATATAAATCGTTTTGTTAAGATATTCAAGTTCTGGATAAAAGTTTTAAATTCCAATAATTGTATCATAAAAAACGTTTATAAGGAGCTGTTAAATGATGCTATTCATGGTAAAAAGAACTGGGCATATAAGTTAAACGTTTTATTAGAAAACTATGGATATGGATATCTTTGGGAAATACAGGACAGTATTATTGACGGTACAAGTTTGATTAAAGAGTGATTGACTGTTTCCTTCAGGAATGGAGAAGTGATATCGATAGCAAACCTGTATTATTGGTATATAAACATGTTAAAGAGAATTTCGAATATGAACATTATTTAGACTTGTTGAACAAATCACAGAGACTTTGAATGAGAACATCTGCGCACTGTTTACGCATAGAAACCGGGCGTTATGGAAATAATAGAATAGACAGGGAATATAGACTGTGTCAAATTTGTGAAAATGACGAGATAGAGGACGAATATCACTTTTTGCTTAAATGTGCTAGATACAGAGTCATTAGAAAACGATATATTAATGA
Source organism: Ruditapes philippinarum (assembly GCF_026571515.1). NCBI lineage: Eukaryota > Metazoa > Mollusca > Bivalvia > Venerida > Veneridae > Ruditapes > Ruditapes philippinarum. Next base: position 9,315 of record NW_026860051.1, read on the forward strand.
ATATTTTACACTTCGACCAAATATGTTTAAGCTAATTGAACTGCTAAGATCTGTGAATCACAAGACAATGACAAATTTGGTGTTGTTCATCAAATGTTCACTTAAAATTCGCTCACTGTCATGTTTCTCCACGGTGATATATATGTATAATAATATACGTCAAATTATTATCGCTTGAAGAAATAAACTGCTAATATTCGTATTTATAACAGTTAAAACTATTCTTGGCATATGATATCCGTTTTAAGTAGAACTACACACAACTGATGTAAGTTCTGTCGCGGGTATTATCTTGTGACGCTCAAAGTCAATCCTTGTCACAGGAAGTTGAAACCCCCGGATTTTATTTGCCAGTTTAAGACAACCCTGCTCCGATTGCCTCCTTCTCAAATCATCTTGAAAACAATATGAATTAATATGACTTTCTATCGTGTAACATTTTATGTAAGACAACGGTGTCGTACTTATATAATGCGTAAAAAATGTATCGTTTGGGCGGACTCATTGTGGGACTGGGCGAGCAGCATAGGAAGTTTAAATCGTAGATTGTGGCACATAGGAAGTCTATCTTAATCATATTCTATTGTATATATAAATACATGTACATACATAAAATGTCACAATAATACACAATTATACATAAATGCATTAATGTAAATATGCAAAAGGGTTGGGCCAAAAGTTATAAACCCTCCCCTAGGATGGGGAATCGTGGACGGAACAGCAGAGTCTGGCACATAGGAAGTCGGGACGTTACAGTAGATTGTGGCACATAGATTCAAGATTCAAACTGTTTTATTTGGTAACGTAAACATGACGTTTCTTGCTACACTAACACATAATTATATACAATGATACAATAACTTGTCACCATAACACATTTTAATACACAATTATATTAACAGAAAAAATATATATGATACATCTGGAAAGAAAATACAAGATAGAAAATGGAAGCTATAAAACAAGGACGTTGGACTAACGAAATTCCCCTAACCACGTGATCTATTTTTAGGATAGGCCACCTGTCAATCAAATGCCCCTTTGAAAAGTTATTGAGTGCATTTCCCACGGTTTATGCAATTAGACTACTTTTTTTTTCTTTTCGATCGAACGGTACTAAACATCTATTTATTACTTATTTATTATTTTGTTAAATAAACGCAAACTAAAAAACTATATTTTTTAAATATGATATATCAGCTTACAAACATAAATCTATATTGTTGTCCTCTATGTTATATACCTATTTTTCATAGTGACCTATTTCTTTTATATGTTTACATATTTGATTTGCTCATGTTTTTGTACATTATACAAACTGAGTGTTATTGTAAATAAAATTGAAATTGAAATTGACTAATGGAGAAATTGTATTTTTATGACTTATATTAAATCACTGCCAAAATAAGTCAAATGTTTCATGAAATTATTGAATTGTAACACGGACAATTTGAACATGTATATAAATTTAATTTAAAAAGGTAGAAAATGTAATAAGCTTATTCAGAGATCATATTAACAATATCCTGACGTATTTCAAACGCTTCATACATATATATGTTGTATTTATAACAACAACAACAACAACAACAATTACTTTTATTAATATCAGATTACAGACATGTAATAGCATGATTCATTTTGTTTAATATTGAAATTTGGGTAAATAGATGGGGACAGATAAATACAAAGTTAATAAGTAAATAACATGTAAATCAATTTAAACACAATATTTAAAACTATGTAGACTTGTTAAT
>NW_026860052.1:0-44102 GCF_026571515.1 Ruditapes philippinarum
AGCATGGCCCTGATCAGACTGCCCGGATGCGCAGGCTGGTCTTGATCCAGTGCTGGTCGCAATACCCATTATGTTGGTTTTATTCATGACGCGGCTCAAATAACTATGTCCCTGACAGAATTGAAACCAACAGTTATGAGGCGCAAGTTGCTCGAACTCATTGTCTGTTATGTAATTACTCGTCCTCGGTGTAAGTAGTGCAAGATTTGTGTTGGACGTTTTTTTGTTGTCTTTTAAGTTATAAGTTATATCAATATTATATGTATTTTTCAGATTCTCCATGGATAAAATACATTTCAAAAGAAATTGTAAACCTTCAACAGCAACAAGTTATATCAAAACTATACAAAAAATGGTAAAATATCGTTTTATATGTTATTCTTTTGATCATCAGTCTTAAATACATAAATAAAGTTTAAAAAAAAACTTCATTTACAGCCAGAAGTAACGCATGACTTTTTTAATAAATATTTCTTGAATATGTTATCATATAAAATTGAAATTTCATTTACATTTAATAACAACGATAATGGGTAAGATACCAGTTTTTGACATTTTTCATAAAACATATTTGCTGAGTAAAAATAATCTTGTTTCCACAACTTAGTAAAAGTCGTAGCCACGACATAGTATCTCGTGCGCTAAACTTAATTATCTCGTGGCCACGACTAAGTAACTCGTGGCCACGACATGGTATCTCGTGCGGACTACTTAATTGTCTCGTGGCCACGACTAAGTAACTCGTGGCCACGACATGGTATCTTGTACACACGAGATAAATTAAAACGCACAAATATCACGTTTGTTTTACCATAGCAGAAAGGCACAAGATAATATTTGCAGAATGAAATTTGTCAAGCTGAAGATGAGATGATCAACTATGTGTCTGTATTTGTTTACGCAATAAACATATATAATTTGACTTTCATCGGACAGATTCAAACATAAAACGCTTCATTATACGTATACCTAGTTATTTACGTTCTTATCTAAGGTGGGTGGAGAAAAGCAACACTGTTTGTGAAGACGACAACGCAGACGATCAACAAACAAGCGCTCTTGGCGTTGGGAATTTGGGAGGTGTATTTCTTGTCCTCGCCGGTGGTTCCATATTCGCTCTGTTTGTCGCCATATTGGAATTTTTATGGAAGGCTGGAAAGACAGCTCGAAAACAAAATGTAATTAGTTGTTTACTATATTTTATTGCACGTATTGTATGATGATGATAATAAAAATGTAATTACAAAGATCGTCCGACACGACGAAATTAAATATATTGCAGGCTGTGTTTGATCCTTTCACATATCCTTATGTGTCTCCAAATAAAATTTCACACTTAAGGAAAGACAAAAAAATACTGGTTATCAGATTGGTGCATGTTGACGATGTAATTTGATCATTTTCTCAAGAATTATAGCCCTTTCCTTTTTTACCTATGTAGCATTGAAAGACATTCTTGTTTTGTGATTATGTTCGGTATCTTGGCAAATGTTTTTAATTTATACCCAATTTATACCGTATATACATATATTTGTAGGTATCATTTTTGACTGAAGTGAAAAATGGATTATATTTCATCTTTGTGGAATGCACATCTTCGAGGAACATGGGAGAAGAGAACAGCTCAGTTGATGAATGTGAAGTGAATAAAAATTCTCTACAAAAAACTCCTAAAATCACAAACGGCAATTTCTGTAAAGACGCTGCTGATTGATTGAAGTGTTATGAACTTAAAGTTTTGCTTTAACGAACAGTTGATTTACATAGATATACTAAAACAATAGATAAAGGTGTATAAATAGTGTCACCAAATCTACAGCGATTTTAGTAAGAAATGAAAACATGGTATTTTAAAGTGTTTAACTTTTCTTAACTAATCACACCTATATCGGCCTAGCTCTTGTACCGACGAACAAAATACAAATGTATAGTTTTCTTTATTCTCATATATCATTTTGCATGAAACAACTATTAATATTTAAATCCCAATAGACTGAAACGCCTGTACACATCAGTTTACGTCATCGTGTGAATCATTCTATGCAAACATATAAAAAAATCAACTTAATTAAATATGAAAATATAAATATAAAGATACAAAGTATTTGTTTTTCGTCCGTTTTTCCCCCCGGAAACTTGTTTGTACTCTTACACATGTACATAGCAATGTTTATTCTTTTTTAAATTATATTTTATCAGGAAATAAACCTACATTCAGTGCGCTGACGCTATTATACGAGTATCCTAAATTTTTAACCACTTTTATAATGTTAAGTAGATACAAAATAAATACATGAAACCCTTGAAGAAACGGTTTGCGCTTTGACAGTATTATCCAATTCAACGTGTTTTACGTATGCGTTTTTTGCAAAACACGACCCTCAAATATTCCGAAATGATTTCAGATTGACGGTAGAAAAAAGATCAGGGGCATTTAGACTTGAAATCAGAATGGTTTTTGTGTTTGTTTTTTATTGTTTTGTTTTTGTTTTTTGTTTGTTTTATAAAGCACACAAGGGTACAAAAAACTGACACTTAACGATATTCTCACAAAGAGTATTTATAAATATAAATAACAAAAAATCAACGTTTTCCTGTTTTCTTTTTGTGTTATCACGTTTTCTAAGTTAATCGGAGAGTTAAACTGAATGACAGCTATTTGTTTACATGAACAACTGTCCGTTTCTTAAAAAGGGGGACAACCAAGATAATCGGCGATGTCTGTATACCAAATTTCCAGCATAAGTACTTGGTTGCTGAGATAAAATCCCACGAATCCATAAATTAAAATAACAAGAGCGCATGACCCTTTGGCAAACAGGCAAAGTCGTCATTTTTGTTTTTGTTTACTGGGCCCTGTATATATTGCGCATAGGTAAAAGTGGGCTATAACAAGAGCTCGTGATTCTGTTAACACATGGTTTTGGTGGCAAAAGAGGGAAAATAGCCGATTTTATGCTATAATACTGCATAATGTAAAAGTACTGCCCCACTCTTTTTATAACCTCAAATTGATAAGTTTATTCATTTTTTCTGATTTTGTACATAATTTTGTACATATTAATAAAACAAGTGTAAACAACATAAATATCTCTTATATACCTTCCATCTTGAACTGTTTATAATATATGTGTATGTGTTACGAGAACGCGACGTCACAACAAAGCGCAAAATGGCGCATTGTCGCCTAGTCGGCCGGCGCTTAGCGCATTGTTGCCTTGTCGGCCGGCGCCTATAGCGCATTGTTGCCTTGTCGGCCGGCGCAAGCACAAGTCGACAGCACGACAACGAGACGCGCAAAACTGTTAAAAATCAGCCCGAGGCGTCCGTGGCCTAGTGGTGAAGGTCGTTGACATCAGACCACTTGTCCCTCACCGCCGATGGTTCGAATCCCGACAGGAAATTTGGATTCTTTCATGTGACGAAGCTATCCAGCTAACCTATGGAACGTCTGTGGTTCTACTCAGGTGCCCGTTCGTGCCTAAAATAATGCACGTAAGGACACCTGAGGTCTTCCTCCTCCAGTAAAGCTGTAACGTCGCCATATGACCTATACTGTGTCGGTGTGACATAAAACCCAGTCACACGAATCAGCCACCATAGAATTGAATTAAGATGTGATAAATGTGTTACATAGAAGAACAGGTGATTGTTGCCCAACAAATGTCACGATACATAAGCATTTTCCAGCATTACAATTGCTAATAAATTCATCATTTAAATGTGTTACAGTTGTAATCTATTTTCTATGTTTATCATACCAGTAATAAGCTTTCGTTTAAATCTAAGTACACAAATTGTCATTATGTAACAAAACTAACGATGTTTGATGATTAGGATTAATGCCTTTTGTATGTAAACTTCTCATTAATGACAAATAAGACGCATTATTTTGATAGCAGATATTTTTAAGGATTTTTTTTTGCGCAAGAAGTTTACGTTGGCATTTGGCGGTAAACTATGCGGATTACCTCGGTTACACTATATATGCTAAATACATCCGTTTCCGACAGCATTTTATTCGAGAACTTGTGCATGCAACATCGTTTGACGAAATCATTGTCAATCTCTAGTTATATTACCACATCATGCCACCTAAACGTATAGGAACAAACAGGAAAGTTAGAAATGCAGATGAGGGGGAGCCTAGGCTTTATCAGCCTGATTCAGGTAACTATTCTTCACCTTCTTGTCGTTCCTTACGCTCTAATGTTATAGATTTTGAAGAAATAATTGGTGCGGGTATATTGTAATTCAAACTATATTAGTAATGTCGACATCCATCGAAATTTCTACATATTTACAAAGAGTGTATATTCAGTGATTATTTTTTGTTGTTCTTAAAATCGTTAAGGCGAATGGTGAAAATCCTACAAAAGTGATATATAACTTGCGTTAGGAAAATATATTTGATAAGTGTGTGCCTTTATTTTGCACCTGACTTTTTTGCAACAATCATTAAGAATTGTTGAAAATGATTTGATTACTTGAATCTTTTACACGAAAAAGCTTGTTAGAATTTAACTTTGTTAGAAATTTTATCATTGATTTCACAAGAAAATATTCTTATCATAAATAGATATCATAGATATCATAGTTTTAACGCTTGGTAGCGGTAACAATCTCTATCCATGTCACCAGTGTAGACCAAGATCAGCCAAGGCATTTGACCCTCTGATACTGTTTGCATTGTTCGCTATTCAGTCAGTATGTATTTTGATTTTTTTCTTAAATTGATGAATGGATTTGTCTCGAGATTTACAGATTGTCCAGTCCATAAATTAGGTAAGGGTAAACGTGTGGTTAGGGTTGAATTGTAGCTAGATGTTAACTAACTTTAAAACTTAAGTTACCCAGTTCCAAAAGATAAGAAACGAATTTTTCATTGCAACGTAATCTATTTGCAAGAAAAATCACTACATTGTCATTTTCTGTATTAAATTGCCACTGAATTAAATTCACTGAGTCTGTGTTAGATTTTGCACTATAAAATCTGATCATTGTTATTCAAATTTAGAAATACTAGAATGTGAAGGAGCGACTGGATATTGCCCAACAACAGATTTATGCACAAACAGCCTATGTAGTGATCCAAACTGTCAAGTGTACCCATACACAACTTGCACGTACGTACTCAAAACAAATTGATTTGCTCGTGAACAACAACCGTTATATCAACTGGTTACAACTAATGGCCATTTTTACACAACATTTAATATCCGTGATAGTTAAGACAAAACAAAAAAATATTATTTTAACACATTTAATGGTCAGTAAAAACCCTACTTAAAAGTCATAAATCGTCACAGTCAATCATTCAAAATATCCGAGATATAACACAACTTTTAAAACTTTTTATTTTTATTATTTCTTGTAAAAATCCTCAATGTAAATTGATGTATGCTATTTGCGTGTAAGTCAACCTCTTTGTGTAAATGGAATATTTTTCATATATCATGGTGTTCATGTTCATAATTGGTCATATTTCAAAACACGAAACGTTCATGCAACGGGTATTTTGTTATTCAAGAGGGTTTTGCAAGTCGGAAAAATGCTAAAACATTAAATTTGTACATTTCTAGCACAAAATACATTATTTCTATTTTTTCTATAGATAAGAAGTAAGATAAAAGCCTCAAACTGACCAATAAGTAAAATATTGATTTACCTTTCGGCGCTCCGCGCCTCATGAAATTCAATATTTGTCATATTGGACAGTTTTCGGCTTAAAACCTGGCGGTATTCACTGTATAGAGCCTGGCAAAAGTACACATATGTGCAAGTTGGCCAGGCATGCACTATACTAGTGGCAAAGGCAAACACTGTATGAGCATGTTCAAAGTCAATGCATTTCTATTTCAGAGAAGAATCTTGTAAAAATGATGAGTTACAGACTTGTGGGGTGAAAATGTAATGTGGAAAACAGCATCAAACGTGACATCTACGATGGCTATACACATAGATGATTTGAATATATGAACATTTTAGTTGATAGTGTTTCAATAGAAACATGTTACATATATTTGAAACTTATTTATATAGTGCATTGGTAAAACGTCTTCAGTATCAATTATAACTTGGTTTTGCTTCTTTCAATTAAGCACTGTTCACAACCGAAAACCTTACTAGATGACAGGTTTTGAATTAAGTTTGTTTTTGGTTGCTGCAAAAACTTGTCTTGTCAATGAAATATGCAGCGTTTGAAATCATCCTAAATTTAAGCAGTTCAGAACATACCACAATCTGAAAAGCAGATATTGATATTTTTTTCAAAAGCCTTTTTTAGTTAATACGAATTTATTTAAGTTGAATTTATTTTAGTTCGATTGTGTTGGCAGCTATAAGCTTATCGAAATACTCTCGAATCCGTTAATGGAATTAACCAGTACTAAGCAATGAGTGTAAAATTTCTTGCTAACGGAAACAATGGCTTCCCGCTGACAGGGTCCGAACCCACGCGGCAAGCAATCTTTTGATAACAAAGCGCGTTGAACACTCGACCATGCCGCCACCATCAATGAAGAAATGGAGAGATGAATCAACGAATCTTTTCTACAGAAAAGCTGTATTTCAACCGTTTTGAAAACTGAAATGAACTATGATATAAAATATAATTCGAACAGTATTTATCAATTTTTAATATATATTGAATTGTAAATTACTTAATGACGACCTGTACATTAATTCAAAACTATATTCGGTATCTGCCATATGTATGTTTTAAGTGTATATTCTAAACATGACATGTTTCATCATGTAAAAATCTTGAAACAAAGTGATCCCTCGGAAGCATTAATCACAACAAAATTACAAGAGAATTGCAGACTCGGTTTGATTGAGTCTGTACATGAAGGATAATGAATACGTGCAACATCCCTCACGCCCCCTAGCACCGGCTAAAATGACCCCGAAACATAGCACCAAGTAAAATCTTTTAACCTAAAGTAACCAAATCATATATCACCACAATACTGTAACATGGAGGAACGCCTTACACAAGAACATAATAACGATCAATCTTTGTAACAAAAATGTGAAAAAAGAAAAACATAGAATAAGAAACATATTAGTAGTAACAAAATTTATCATATATTATATTGATATATAAAACCTACGCAATTTATTTACAGTACTTCTTAACTTTTGGATGAAACAAGTAAAGATTATTTAATTTTAGGATTTACATTTGCAATATTTTACTGCATACGCTTCTTAAGATCTTGAAGAAAGACAGCCAAATACTACATCACAGGTAAGTGTGACTGTGGCGTTATTGTTATTTCCGGCGCAAAACACATTATATTTAGAATTATAATTTTGGCCATTCTAAAATAAGTATAAAAAATTATAAAGCATCTTTCTGAAACGTATACACTTCCAAATTATTTAATAATCTAAAGTAGTATCTAAAAAAACTTTCTAGTTAAATTTCCCGGTGAACTTCCCCAAATGACCATTTTACACCGCTTTTAAAATTTAATTAAATCTCTAGTAAATAGCATATTCAATATAAGAATTTACCGATTATATACGACATTTAATTTTTTCCCAAAAATGACGAGACTACCAATCCAGTAGAGTTCAATATCCAATGTGCATACAGAAAGACACCAATTTAGAAATCCCGAAATGTTCTGGTACTCTCAGTAGATTATGTTCAGTGTTTATAATATATAATATGATTATGGCATGTTAAACGTTGCAATATTCAATAAATTTAATGTTTGGTCTATATCCAATATCTCTAATTTTATATGCTATACCATAATATTATTCTATCCTACTAAAAATATTTGTTCTTCAAAAATATTTGTGTGCGATAATTTTCTCTATATATATTCTATATTTGAAAATATATATTGTATAATTTTAAATATTTATTGGATACAGCACTGACAATATTTATTCGATAATTTGAATCGTGGGATAGAACACTTAGCATTATAAAGTAAGCACGAATTTCTGATAAAGCGTTATCATCCTGATAGACTATTGTGCAGTGGAAATGATTGTTGTACGCATGTCCCTGTGAATGTCACTTGTAAATATTGCATATGCTTAATCCTCTTTATAAATATATATGTATGTCTTAAAATGGAAAAAGATTTTAAAGTCTTCAGGACATACGAGGGATGGTCAAAAATAAACCGGACTGGGGCTGTCAATTGAAGAATATTCAAACATCAATGTCTTATTTTTATATATCACAATTAATCGGAAAACCATACCACATTTAATTTGATAACGCAAATAGCTTGTACGAAACAGCGAATTAAAAACCATGGCAACGCACACCCGGCGCAATGCATAAATTTGCGCTAATAATAGGCTCTTTATGAAGCGTATATGTTACAATATGACACAATTAGATTTCAAAATACGAAACGTGATGAGCCATATTTTTCGTTGTCAGAAAAAAATGACTTCATTTAAACCACATTTAGCTTTGCAATCACAATTCATATGTCACCTGAAAACGAAAAACTCGCTTTAAAATCATGCCGTCATTCGATCAATAAGAAATTGTGTCAACAGTAAGTCGAGAAACTGTCTAAAACATATAAAAAGGGATAATGGAAATAGGGAAAAATTAAGGTAGCCATAACACAGTTTTTGATTGAAATTAATGATAAAGAAAGGGTGATTGAAAAATTTGAAAAAGAAAAATGCTTTCAATTGTTAACCAATGAAAATACGTCTTAAACATGAAATTATAAAATCAATTTGAAAAAGGTTTGTCTGATGACCTCTCATATGAATACATCTCTTTCATGTTCCATCTAAGTCAATTTAGTCACACATTTTTAAGGAATTTATTGTGTGGTTGTATTGCTTACAGATGAATGTTTGGCCATACTCATTTAATTAACGTTTCAAATAAGGTAGCGGCTTTATGGAATCTGAACATTTGTTTCTTCAGTGATTTTGAATTTAAGAAAAGTGTACAAGAAACAACAGGTTATACCCAGACTCAAAATGGTCATGGAGAAATAATGAAAAAGTTCGGAACATAAAGATACAGGGTTGTTTTCCTATTAACACTGATATCATAAATCATTTAAGTCAACTTAATAAAAAAACAAAGATGGCCGGTTCAAAATATAAAACATATCTAACAAAGTTTAACAAAACATTTTTATGATTAAGTTTTAAAATATCTGAACAGAAAATATATATCTTCCCTATAATTTTGAAATATTACAAATATGTTTCGTTTCTTTTGACAATATTTACAGTATGAATAGATGACACTAAATCTTTCATCAACAAAATTGTTTATCAGTTTCAATCACTTTAACTATTTTGTTTTGGCCTCTACTGTTTTCTACGTTTTAAAATAACATTCAGAATATCTCAAAACGTGAATACAATTATTCAAAATACTTGCGTCTATCCCATTTAAGGAAAATATATCCCAATTTAAGGTTAAACAAAATAATGTTTGTATTTTAGTACATTTGTGTTTCATTTCTAGTATTTCATTACAGCAACAAGCTTCAACACATCTGTTTTTATAGAGAATTCCCTGAATAGAGAATTCCCTGATTTGACAATACTTTTTAACTTGGTAAAGTTTTGATTCAACTAAATGTGTATGTTGTATTTTATGCATCAGGAAAAGTTACTGTTTTTTCCAATATTTTTTCCAATTGCAATGACTAGAAATCCGTACCTTCCAAATATATACATGTAATAATGATACAAAAAAATATATAAATTGTTGATTGCTTCAAGTAATTGCATTTATGTAAAACATTCAATAAAAATGTTATAACAGGTTTATATGTGCAGGTCTTTTTAAAGGGATCAACTTTTTGAAAAGAAAACCATACGTATAACTATCTCTAGGGGTTTACTGAATACAGAGTAGCGGTATGTCTTTACTCAGTTTAAGTACACAAGTTGAGCTGATACAAAATTGCGCCAATGTGCGATTGTTATTCCTTACATTTTATAAATCTTTCTTCATTATTTTACTTCGTCAAATGTTTCTATGGATTTTGCTTGTTGCTTGGAGGACATTGGAATGCTCTGAGGCATGGGGGATCACACGTCCTGTTGTGTGTTTTTTATTTATTTATTTTATTTATTTATTTATTGTATTTATTTACTTTTTTTGACATATGGAGATGCACGTTATCAGTTAACCGTACATGACTGGTTAAATAACCTTGTGTTACACGCAACTGTTTTTATAAGCTGTATGAGATTTGCATCTTGCTATATTCTGCACTTTTTTTAATGATTTGAACTGTCATTGAATATGTGCGTGCGTGTGTGCAATATATAAGTTCAAGGATAGTTGCTGGGTCATATGGGGGTTGCGTTCATTGAACGCCGCTTTTCCTTGTTGATCTTGTTTATCATATTCTTAGAACATATGTTTCATAAATTGACACAACGAATCAATTTTATTTTGAAGCGCCTTAACTTGAAGCATGATTGTAGTTGCGAGTAAGATAAATATTTATACAGTTGTCTGTGCAAAAGAAATCATACGCATACCAGATCTTCTAGACTTAAAAGTGTCAAGGAAAATATATTTATATTTCATTAGGTTTGGATGAAAGCAGATACTATGCAGCTTTTCCAGTTTTCCGTCATCATAATTTGTGTGACACATGCTAAAGGATATGATGTTAACAACACCGCTCCATCAGACATTAACGCACAATATTTAATTGATGTAGGAGTGAAAACAAATGATGCTAAATTGGAGGCTGTTGGAATAGCCATGAAAAATCTCCATCAGCAAACTTGTGGTGATTGGTCGACCTGGTCAAAGTGTACTTCAAACATGTTTCGTTATTTTGGCATGAAGCAGCGTACAAGGAAATGTGTCAGCGCGTCTTTGGGAAATGAAACAGACTTACGCTTATGTAGGAATCGATGTCCGTCTGACTATAAAACAACAGCTAATAGGTTTTGTTTAAAATTACATACCTCTGCAAAATTACATTCTGAAGCAGAAAACTACTGCAAGTCAGAGGGTGGACATTTGGTTCATATCAACTCACAAGCAAAGTATGATGCCATTGTGAAAATGAATTTTCCAAATAATCTGGCTAAGTATATACATATTGGAGGACAGCGGAAAGACGTGACCTCAAACTGGAAGTTCAACGACGGGACAAGAATGACCTTCTTCAGATGGGCACCAAATGAACCGGACGCGTATTCGCATGAATTATGTTTACTCTTAGAGACAAAGCCAATGACTATGCATAATGGAGAGTGTCGTCAAAAGTTTCCGTGTATCTGTGAAATCACTGCATGAACGGATAAATGAAAATTCAAGTTACAGTATAAAATACTAATATATCAAATAAACATAAATTGTGTACATAAACCTGCTTTCTTAGACAATGTCAAGATTAAGGCAAGCCCAGATGGATTTCATGTGCGTTAATTCATTCAGCATATATAAAACATTTTCACATCTTTTTAACGAGATATTTGATTATTTTGTTTCTTTTCTCTTTTTAAAAATAGTATGCCTCCAGATATAAATACTTTGAAAGTGTTTTTAAAAGTGTCATTCATAATGCGTACCTTGCCAAAAAGGCTTAACATATGCAAAAATGCCTGTTACTGCGTTAGTCACGCAGTAGAAATGTTGTAAATACAGCAAAATCAGCCATTCATTGTATTTAATATGTAAATCATTAATAAAATTGTGAATATTTTGATATCTCCTAACATCTTAGTACATTTGTCTCGAAGTTGATTTCCTGTTGTTTTTTGTTTTGTTTTTTTTTGGGGGGGGGGGCTCATTTGGAGGCATGCAGCTTTAATATGAAAAAATAAACATGTATCACAGTAAATGATTTTCTCTTTAAAATACCGTATTCGTACTTATTTCTGCGATTTTTGTTAAAACGAGGGGTTTTAAATTTCTGCGTATCTTATTTCTGCGGTGTCATTATTCTCTCATTGATACCTTTTATATCTGCGTTATAATTAAGATATTTTTACAAATTAACCGACACAAACAGACAACATTTCAAGATTTGTTTATATAACATGTACATTAATACTTCCCTTTAACATGCAGATGACTGATAATGTGTTTCGTCGTAATAATCATATATCGGTATATACACATTAATAAAAAAAATCAACAACGTGCAATGACAACAATGTATGTGTATAAATATGAAGTGTGAATAATAATCGCAAAATCACAAAGCTTTGATCTGCATTGCATCTCGTTTACTCGAAGGGTCCCTTGTTATAGAAACTTGGTCGAATGCTCATATTGATCTTTCAGTTTTAGAAGCAGCTCTAGCCATTAACTTACAGATTAATAATGTCCACGAGAGGATGATGTAAGATAAAGTTATTGTTTAAGGTTGATGATGATGATGATTATGATGATGATGATCTTTTGTAAATCATCAGTATATTTAAATTTTAAAATAATGAAAGGTCAGATTATTTAAGGTACGAAATTTATATGAAAAAGTGACTGATGTCATTTAAAGTCATTCATTTCGTATGATATTTTTTTGCAAAACTGTCAAGGTTCCTACTTTCCTGTAAAATTTGTTTTCATAACACAGGAGGTCAGTGTAGATGACTTAATTCCGGATGACAGTGTGCTCTGTTAGTGGTTTTAGTTTATTATGGTGGCCTTACTTAGTTTTTATCTTAAAGTTTATAAAAGTAGAGCTAAGACTATATCTTAATATAAAAGAGTGAATGTATTCTAACATTAAATAATCAGTCATACATTTATGCATTAATGTTGTTTTTAATATAATTAAACGTGTTTTATCTTTAAATCACATCGCAATACAATTTTTAGTTTTATGCAATTTAAGCAGGGTACATAGTTTGTCAAATGTCACTTCGAACACTATATTGAACATTTTAATGTAATTTCTCTTGGAAGTTATATTCAACTGGGCCAGCAGTTCATTGCATGCAGTGTAATAGATGGATGACGATGATTAATTCAGAATCCTTGACTGACATCATTAAACGATCCCCGGTTTCTTTGGACAACACAACACTTGAATATATTCCGTACGCCTTAACGCATTTTAAGTCTGTAGCGGATAAGGAGGTGTTCACCACACTAAAATTGTCCAAGTTAATATCTTCTGTCAATATTAGGTTATAAATATGATAAAGTTGTCTCGGAAATAAATTCTGAAATACTTTGTGTCAGTGAAATAAGATATATAGATAGAAAATGAACTTTGAACACAACCAAACCCAATAAATAATAAGATAAAGTTTGCAGGCTCAGAATGAATGAACCTGTTCATTGACAGTTATGGAAATGCATATTTCTGCCCATGCAACCTAGCCCCGGGTTGAGCGCTAGTCTATGTTAACACCAACATATGTTTCGTACTCCTCGACCTTCAAACAAATGAATATGTTATATATTTAATCAATCAATAAAACATTTATGGAATTTGTGGGATGTGTAGGCAATCAGAATCACCTAAGGAAAGAGCGTTATTTTCAAAAATATTTTCAAGTCCTCTTGGCTTAAGCACTCAAATGACATAATAATCTGGAAGTAACTGGTGCTATTTCTCTCTTAAACATCACATTATTGACTATTGACATACCTTTTGAAAATCCTACATTTAGTATTGATGCAGAAAAAACCCTAAAAAAACCCGACAAGAACAGTTTTTAATTGATTATTTTTCAATATAAGACACACAATGTAAGTAGCTACAGAGTAGATCAATGAAAATATTAAGCCTTTATTTAAAACAAAGGTTATCTGAACAACTTGTCACTCAAGTTCTTCTGGATCACACACAGCATATAATTCCCAACACACAGGTGCTTATTTTTTAAAACTTATATCAATTAAATCTTCTTTGGAAGGAAACATTAGGAACATATCATTTTGTTTTTTGTTAAATTGAAAAGAAATTAAAAAATGCTATTCGGATTTCCTTCGGATTCGGACTGCTTCACATACTGTACATGTTTATAATTCACGAGTGCTTGGCTTAGCAAACAACGGCAATATCTTCCTCTACAGTAAAATATAGAAAAAATTATTAGTTACATTCTTATACGGCAATTCTTTCAACTATCCCTTTGAGTGTATTGCATTTTTCATTGTAACGTTGGGCATCAGATTCAGTCGGAATACAAGAAATTCATTTGTCAATTTAAAATACTAGAATCTCTAATTACAAGACCTTTTCAGACACAGTTTTTGCAAATTTTTAATAATTATAGCCAACGAAAAAAAACTGGTGTTTAAGAATTGTCATTTCCTTTGAGTTAATTCAATTGTGACGAGTATTGAAAAGTTATATACAGGCTATTTAAAAATGTATGTGCGCGAATTACATTAAACTGTTTGATTCTGCAATAATATGCAGGCTGATGTTGTAGAACTGTCTTGGCGTAAATACTACCGTATAATGATACTTGAAAATTTCTTCCCCTTTGCAAACATATATGCGCTTTTCAAGAATTTCTCATCAAAATAAAAACAGATTGCTTTGATCTCTAATTACTTTATCATTGTTCCACCTATTATATCACAGATAAATAATTTAAACAAGCCAATATCAAACTCCAAATTAAAGTAATGTGACAGTATTGTAGCTTGATGAACGTACAAAAGGTAAGAAAAGTTGGATTGAAGCTTGCTTGCTGATGGAATAAAGATGTTATGTCAGTATTTTCAAAAGTTGAAAATGGTAATTTTTGGAAAATGATAATTCCCATGGCTGTATCATGTTGTTAGCAGTATATATCATACCAAAGTTAAAGATGTGGTGATTTTCTGGTGTGTAATTCAAGATGCAGTGATTTTCAAGTGTGTATCTTTATTAAAGTTCATGTAGTGATTTTCGTGTGTGTCAAATATTAATCACGTGACCATGAAGTGACATTCTTGTGAAAATAAGAATTGTTTCTATTGATCATTTCTAAGACGAATCACCTACAATGGTTAAATTTAATTCTTATTCAATGCAATGCTGAATTTAAACACGTCTACGTTGACCGGATCGTACTGAAGTCATATTCCGGGTAGAAATCGGTGTAGTCACTTTCCTGTGAGCGTTTGTGTGCGTGCGTCAGTACGTGCGAGCGAGCGAGCGTGCGTGCGCGCGCGTGTGTGTGTGTGTGTTGGATTTTCAATGCTTACAAAATTTATCTTTTTTATTACGTTTGAAATTTAAGTTATTTATCAATGTCAGCTTTGCTCTAAACAGCTCTGACAGTGTCGAAATTGTAAGCAAAAATAAAATTGTGGTACCATATGGGGGAAAATCTTTAAAAGTAGTATGTCGGTGAAAAGTGTGAAATTATATTTTGATAAATTATACTGTGAAATTATCAAATATAATTTTCATGGATAAATCAGTAAACCCAAAAGCACGAAATAAAATGTGTTATCAAAATATATTCAGGGATATGCATGAGTTAAAATGTTTAAGTTTCGATCGAAGAAAATATCAGTTTGTTATTAAAGGTATTCAAAATAACAAAGAACTAAATCTTACAATTTAAGCCTGACAATTGGATAACGTTGGCGACCAAATTGACGTACGTCAAAGTATCATTGTAATGTCATTATGTTCGGCATGTCACACAAAAAGAAAGATGACTGTTGTATCTGTTTTATTGCAAGGTTGTATTTAAGATTGTACGGTTGTTGAGATAAACAGAAAGCTGAAGCAAAAGATTATATTTTGGTGCAATGGTGTTGTTATTGTTTATCTCAGATTTTCAAATCCTACTTCTTACAGAGTATAAAGTATTTCTAGTAAAATTTTGTGAAGTGAACAAAAGGAATTAACACCCTTCAAACGACACTTAAAATCCAAATAAATTACCTAAATAAATGTCAAACTATGCAATAAATATAAAGTATACTGCGCTTGTCAGTCAGTAGAAGAAACGTGTTTGTAAATTATTGCAAAATCAGCCATTAATCGCATATAACATGTACATTATTAATCGAATTGTGGGGGAAAATACTTAAATTAAAGGGTGGTACATTTTCTCAAGTTTTATTTTCTTGAAATATGTTGGCTCATCTAGAGACATTAGCTATAACTTTGGTTAATGTATATGATAACGGGACAATCAATCGTAGTTGTAAATCACAAAACATGATCATAGTTATTATTGATATTCATAGTAGACACATTATATAATAAATATTATTTATTATTTGCTAAAAACAGATTGTTGTTAGGAAACATAATATTTGTAAGAATAATCAGAAAGTACAGTTGTATATTAATTTTATCAGCAGAATTCATGATTTATTATTATAATGTGCGTTCTTTTTAACTATATGCATGTATAATCACTTTTCTTACACACCTTATATTCTAAAGATTAAATGATCAAAAACGGTTAAAAATTGAAATCCACCAAGACTGTTAATTTACTGTTAATTTACTGCAAACTTCAGACTAAAACATAGATAAAAAACTTTATTTTTTTATCCGTTTAATTTACAATTATCTTGATATTTCTGATTAATGTAAATTCATTATATGACCCACTTAAACATTCAGTGAAAGGCATGATATGCCTCAGAAACGGTTTTTCTCATATTTTTTAGAAAGGACAAACATGAATTTAATAATGTTTAAATAATGGTTTTTTTGTTAGATGTTTGTTACCCGCAGAAAGTAGCAATAAACGTAAAATAATTTTATCATAAAAGTAGCAAAATGTAAACAAGGCAGTATTTTGACTTCCATATAAAGTACTAATGCACTATCACTGTACTGATTGCCAAAGTTGAAACGGTTATGGTGACCCCTGTACTGAAGTTTCTTTTTTATTGCGCAGCGAAATCGGAGCCATGAATTACGTGTGTCTTTTTTCCTCACTTCTCTGCAAACAGTCAAAACATGATGAGTTTTCCTTTGAACAATTAGTATTATTATAATTTTATTAAAAATACAGTAAAAAATGAAGGGATATGCGGGTGAATATAGACTTTCTGAAATAAACAAAACAAACGGCTAGCTTCTCCGTCGCCTACCTAAAGACAAGAAGATCTATCTATTTACCTTTCAACTATGTCGAACTTCTCGCGTGGATGCTAGCATGCACACTTTTTGTTAATTGTATATTATACATATAAATATACACTGTATATTAATTTATAAAGCAATGATTTAAAAATGTGAGGAACACACGTAAAACACCAGGTCGAGTTTAAAGATTTTATTTGCTACTAGTTTCGAATAATATAATTGTCTTCATCAGGCATCAAGTATAGTAATTTATTTAGATCATAACTCATTATTAAATTCACTTCGGACAAGAAGTCGACCTAAGTTGCGCTATTCTGTTTAAAGGCGCGACCTAATAATCTACAACATG
This sequence comes from Ruditapes philippinarum, assembly GCF_026571515.1. NCBI lineage: Eukaryota > Metazoa > Mollusca > Bivalvia > Venerida > Veneridae > Ruditapes > Ruditapes philippinarum. The sequence continues at coordinate 17,344 of NW_026860052.1, forward strand.
ACATTGTATCAAATTTATAAAAGCAGCAAATGTGTATAGCTTCTAATAACTTAAAAAATGTTATACTTTCTTAATTGTTATTGCTTATATTATAGGAAATAAATGACTAAAAGTCTAACTGAATTGTTAAATAAAACTCTTAAAAACTTTCATTTTTATTCTTAATCCATGTTTTTGTCAAAGTTTGCATTAAACTTAGATTTTTTGATTGGAAAATAACATTGACGGAACTCTGAAATTCATTCAATTTTTAATTGTCTTTAAAAGTAGCTTAATATATGTACATTAAAAAGCATCGCAGAAAACTGCGGCACCATGGCCTTTAAAATCATATATTTTCTGTCTGACTGTCTAAATAGTTGTAAAAGAAAGTAATAACCCCCCCCCCCCCCAAAAAAAAAAAACAAAAAACAACAACAAAAAACAGTCTTTAAACATGAATTTTGAAATCAATTTGAAAAAAGATTGTCTGATTGCCTCTCATATGAATTAATCTCTTTCATGTTCCATTTATGTTAACTTTAGTCAATTTATTGTGTGGTTGTATTGCTTATAGATGAATATTTGGCAATATTCATTTAATTAACGTTTTAAATAATGTAGCGGCTATATGGAATCTGAACATTGATTTCTTCAGTGCTTTAGAATTTAAGAAAAGTGTACAAAAACAACAGGTTATACCCAGACTAAAAATGGGCATGGAGACATAATGAAAAAGTTCGGAACATAAAGATACAGCGTTGTTTTCCTATTAACACTGATATCATAAATTATTATAGTCAACTTAATAAAAAAGCAAAGATGGTCAGTTCAAAATATAAAACATATCTAACAAAGTTTAACGAAACATTTTTATGATTAAGTTTTAAAATATCTGAACAGAAAATATATATCTTCCCTATAATTTTGAAATATTACTCATATTATTTTTCTTTTGACAATGTTTACAGTATGAATAGATAACAACGAAATCTTTTATCAACAACATTGTTTATCAGTTTCAATCACTTTAACTATTTTCGTTTTGGCCTCTAAGTTGTGTCTTTTTAAGATAACATTCATAACATTCAGAATATCTCAAAACGTGAATAAAATTATTCAACTACTTTTCGCCCATCCCATTTAAGGAAAATATATTTCAATTTAAGGTTAGACAAAATAGTGTGTGTATTTCAGTACATTTGTGTTTCATTTCTAGTATTTCATTAAAGAAACAAGCTGCAACAGACCTATCTTTATAGAGAATTTCCTGATTTGAAATGGTAAAGTTATGATCCAACTAATGCATATGTTGTATTTTATATGAATAAGGAAATTGTCCTGTTTTTTCCAATAATTTTTCCAATTGCCATGGCTAGAAATCCGCACCTTCCAAATATATAAAAATTATTCTCAATTATCACATAAACCGCGGCGCAGCACAGACGCTTGGGGTTTGGAGCTCAAAACGCCTTTAAAATCCAAATAAAATGCATATTTGTCAATCCCAGGACATGTACTGATCATATATATCAAAAAATCTTAATATATGCCGTTTTGAAAAAAAATCATATTTCAACATCTATAATAATACACAAGATAAAAATGTTCGCCGGAAAAAATCCGCACCCCTACCGTCATAATCACCATGTATTTTAATCCATTTCCAATATTTTCACATAATCCTTTGGTCCATCGACACAGAAGATATAATTCTTCACGATGATGGTCAATTTTAAACTTCAACGGTAATATAAACAACGCAACAGCCGAAATAAACATCAATATTCTCGCCGTTTTTTTTCAACGACAAAAACTTTCGATAAATTCAATGGACCAGACGGATATGAACGAAGCTATCCGATTATGTGGCCCCAGCTTTGCCGTGTGCAAAATGCGCAGCGCTTTTAAGTTTGGGAACCACATAATCGGATAGCTTCGTTCATAGCCGTCTGGTCCATTGAATTTATCGAAAGTTTTTGTCGTTGAAAAAAAACGGCGAGAATATTGATGTTTATTTCGGCTGTTGCGTTGTTTATATTACCGTTGAAGTTTAAAATTGACCATCATCGTAAAGAATTATATCTTCTGTGTCGATGGACCAAAGGATTATGTGAAAATATTGGAAATGGATTAAAATACATGGTGATTATGACGGTAGGGGTGCGGATTTTTTCCGGCGAACATTTTTATCTTGTGTATTATTATAGATGTTGAAATATGATTTTTTTTCAAAACGGCATATATTAAGATTTTTTGATATATATGATCAGTACATGTCCTGGGATTGACAAATATGCATTTTATTTGGATTTTAAAGGCGTTTTGAGCTCCAAACCCCAAGCGTCTGTGCGGCGCAGGAGTGTAATAAAGCCATTTAATAAAAACGATATTACACTAGACGATATTACCCTAGTGTAATAACACTTTGACGTCACGTCATTTGCGCTATAAACATAGCGTTAAAGCGCGCTAATGTTAGCGTTACGCTATAAGCGCGTCAAAGAAAAATGACTCTTGATAACAGTTTACCGCTCTTATTTTATACATGTAATAAATAGAATATTATATTCGTGTCGACTCAATACTAAATTTATTGAACTCGTTGAATAAAACAATATTATGCTCGTCAGAGGCTCGCATAATATGATTTTTTTTCAACTCGTTCAATAAATGTAGTATTAAACCTACACTCATTCAATATCCTCTGTAATATATATAAATTTTTGATTGATTCTTGTAGTTGCATTTAAGTAAAAAATCACATAAAGATGTTATAGCAGATTTGTGTGCAGATTTATTTTTAAAAGGGATCACTTTTTGAAACATTGAAAACCGTAAATATCACTATTTCTAGGGGTTAACTGAATACAGAGTAGTGGTATGCCTTTACTCAGTTTAAGCTCACAAGTTTAGCTGTTACAAAATTTCGCTAATGTGTGATTCTTATTCCTTACATTTTATAAGTTATTCTTCATTGTTTTACTTCGTCAAATTTTGCTATGGATTTTGCTTGTTGCTCGCAGGACATTGGAATGCTCTGAGACATGGGGGATCACACGTTCTGTTGTGTGTTTTGTAATTATTTATTTTACTTTATCTATTTATTTATTTATTTTATTTATTTACTTTTTTACAGATGCACGTGATCTGTAAACCGTACATGGTTAAATAACCTTTTGTTACACGCGACTGTTTTTGATAAGCGGTCTAAGAGTTGCATCTTGCTACATGCTGCCCCTTTTAACTGATTAGAACTTACATTGAACATCTGTGCGAGTGCGTGTGTGTGTGTGCGTGAAATATATTAGTTCAATGATGTGTTCTTAGAACAGTGTCGAACGAATCTTGTTAACCGGTTTTTCTTATAAATATATTTCAAAAATTGACACAATGCATCGATTGTATTTTGAAGCGCCTTAACTTCAAGCATGGTTGTAGATGCGAGTAAAATAAATATTTATACAGTTGTATGTGCAAAAGAAATCATACGCATACCTGATCTTTTGGACTCAACAGTGCAAAGGAAAATATATTTATATTTCATTAGGTTTAGATGAAAACAGATACTATGCACCTTTTTCAATTTACCGTCATCATAATTTGTGTGACAAATGCTAAAGGATATGATGTTAACAACACTGCTCCATCAGACATTAACGCTCAATATTTAATTGATGTAGGAGTGAAAACAAACGATGCAAAATTAGAGGCTGTTGGAATAGCCATGAAAAATCTCCATCAGCAAACTTGTGGTGGTTGGTCGACCTGGTCAAAGTGTACTTCAAACATTTTTCGTTATTTTGGAATAAAACAGCGTACCAGGAAAAGTGACAACACATCATTGGAAAATGAAACAGACTTACGCTTATGTAGGAATCGATGTCCGTCTGACTATAAAACAACAGCAAATGGATTTTGTATAAAATTATACACCATTGAAAAATTTCATTCTGAAGCAGAAAACTACTGCAAGTTAGAGGGTGGACACTTGATTCATATCAACTCACAGGCAAAATATGATGCGATTGTGGAAATGAATTTTCCAAACAATGCGGCTAATTAAATACACATCGGCGGACAGCGGATTAGCAATAGCTCGGACTGGAAGTTCAACGACGACTCAAGGATTACCTTTTTCAGGTGGGCACCATCCGAACCGCATGTAGAGCCATGTTTGTACTTAGAGAAGACATCAAAGACTATGCATGATTCATCGTGTCCTCAGAAGTTTCATTTCCTCTGTGAAATCACTGAAACAGGTGATTAAATGAAATGTTATTCAACAGAATAAACATCAAGTGAACAGCTATTGTGTAAATAAACCTGCTAACATAGAAGCTATAGTGTATACGCCAAGCATGTTCGTTAATTCTTTTCAGCAAAATAATAATATAAACACTGAAAATTCTATTTTTTTTTAATTGCAGATAAAAACCTTATCTTTAGAATGTGTTTGTCTTCCCTTTTACATAATAAATGAATGTAATTTTTTGAAATGTGCAAAGCTTATAACAACAATTCATTCATACGTCATCAGCACCGTTCTCAAATGTTTGATTTTATACTTTAATAATATTCTTCATTTATTCTGTGTTCATTCTTTTTACAGATTTCCCTCATGTACATACATGTATGACACCTCTGTGTTGAATTGCCGCTGAAATCGAAATAAAACTAAAATGTACAACCTTTGTACCATTATAAAACCAAAAAATATATATCCATTGTATATCTAATTACTTAGCACATGCTTTTTTTAGGTCAATTCAGGGGGTCTAAATAACCTATCTTACAAATCTGTACATGACATAGACATTAGAGAAGAAAAAAATGAAACGGTTATTACTTAAAACCGTGAAAAAGATTAATCTTAACTTTGTATATAGGTTGTAAAAAAATAGAACTTAAAATTGATGTACTGATTGCTATTCCTAAATAAAAAAAAGATCGTACATAACATGCATTATGGCAGCTCAAACGCTTATATGAATTTAAATATATTTTTTATTTTCTAAAGTCATCCCTTTTCCTTTGTACACATAAATAAAACTCTAAAAATAACCTGTACACGGGGAATGAAATTATGAATGTTGATGTATTATGCCCACTCATAGTATCATTTATGTTTGGAATTTTCATATATCTTAGCCTTCTTGTGTTAAAAAGGTAACAGCTTAAAAGAAAATAGATATTCTAAGCACCTTTTTAACATGAGACTGTAATAAACAATTCAATTTCTGTGCAACTCGGAAAATGAATATATCGGGTAATGTAAATAACTAAAAGACTAATGAACAAGCACTTTATGTAAAATGATATATTTGTGTAATTGAAAGAGCTCGAAAAGTAGGCGGCTATAAATATTATACACTATTCCATTTCACGTATGCATTCAAAACATCAGCACTGACTGGAAAGTGTGAGTTTGATATTTTCTTGGAAATAGTACAACTTTAATCGACACAATGTATTGTTGTAATATCATAGGGAACCCGTGCAAAGAGTCAAGGTTTATTTTTCTACGAGTATGCTATATTTTTAACGGGAATATAAAGATTCTTTTTTATAACTTTTATTATGACATTCTTTTTAATGAAAAATCAAATTGTTTAGTCTAGATCATGAGATACTCTGACTAGCAAAAAAAGAGCGTATAACGATAAATTTTCGATGCAGCAATGATGTTTTAATTTTTGTTGTGTTTCAATGTGTAGTTTAGCTTAGTACCGAATTTGTTGATATTAAAAGCGATATGATTGTGGTTTTTGCGTCTTCTTATATTTCACTCTTCTGTTCTGGATGGTGCATTACCTTGAATATTATAAAATCGTTTACTTTAATTTAAACAAAATTCGAAATAGCATTTTTTGTTGTTTTTACCACGATGACATATTAAACAAATCACAAATTTCATTTGCCTTAAGTCTTAATGACTATATTCAATTTCCACACCGTCAAACTTAAAAAGGTGTTTACAGTGTGAAAAGTGTTTAAACCTATTTCAGTATATATATACAATTTATTACTATAACCGATAATAAGTCAGAAGTTTATTTGAAACTATGATACTTGTGAAATTTGCTTTCTATCTTGCCATCGTAGTTTCATGCCTGACGACTGTTGATGGAAATGACATTAACAACTTGGCTCCCTCGGACGTTAACGCACAATATCTGATTGATTTAGGAATAAAAACAAATGATGAAAAGCTACAAGCAGTAGGACTTGCCATGAAAAACATTCATAACTCCGATCCTTGTAATGAATGGACAAGATGGTCAATTTGTTCAGCGAATATTTCCCGGTATTTTGGTATAAAACAGCGGTCCAGAAAGTGTAGCAATGAGACAGAATTAAGCTTGTGCAGAAACCGATGCCCTGATTCGTATCAAACGACGAAGCTCGGATATTGCATCAAAAAACATCTATCCAAGATATCACATTCTGAAGCAGAAAAGCAATGCAAGGTAGAAGGTGGATATTTGGTTCGCATTGACTCTAAGTTGAAATTCGAAGACATTATTAACACTGGTTTCAATATGTTTAACTCGTTTATCTCCATCGGTGGTCATCGAAAAAGCATACATTCTCCGTGGCTTCTTGAGGACGGATCTGAAATCAAATTCTTCAAGTGGGCCAGTGGGGAGCCGGACAATGGAATCACAAAGTTGTGTTTATGCATGGACAATGCTAATGGACAGATGCATGACATTGCTTGCAATTATGAAAACAATTTCATTTGCGAAATCACTGTGTAAAATTTATTACTTTGAGATAATAACTTATTAATTGAACGAACCGATTTATTTTGTAAGTTAAGTATCTTAAACAAGTGTGTGAAAGAGAAAGCGGATATCATTTTTATAACCATTTTGTAAAATGAGTCACTGTGTACTTCAAAAACAGTTTAAAAGCCTTTTATAGACAATCATTCGTTATCATTTGACATTTATATACGAAGTCTGTTCGACAGATTCGTGGAATTTTATGGTAGACATATTATAGGTAAAACGATTCAATAGAATTTTTCACAATACATAAAACAATACTTTTGAATTAGGGTCAAATATCAAAACATTAATAGTTAACACCATAAAACATACATTGCCGAATGTTATCGAATTGCCCTCGTGTACTACTTTTGATGATACAGTTTTAAATAACATCACAAATAAAATTGTAATCAAACTGGATGACTTCGTCAAATCGTTTTATTAATCATAAAATATCAAAATATACAAAATTTAATACATGTACTTGGAACATAATGGACCAGTTAGTCAGCCTGTTGGTACACAATCCGTCATTTCATTCTAAAGTTGCTCACTGTTTTAATCTGTTGATATGCTTGATTATCTGGTTTTCTGTACAGTATGCGGCCAAAGGTAGTGCAGAATGTTGATCGATTAGACATTTCATCAAAATCATCCGGCAACAATTAAGACCAATGAAATATAGAATCATCAATTGAACGCCGCCCTGTCTCCGACTCGCCAACGAGCTACTAGTTACGAAATCAGACTGGTCTCCAATCAAAAGCGTTCGGCAACCAATCACTTATGTAAACTAGCTAGGGGTTGTAGACGGTACTTGCACTTTCCGTTACCCTCCATGAACAGCTCAAACAAACCGAGCCTGCAACATTTTAAATTTTGTTGCTTTAGGAGTATTTTAAGGAATTCCGTTTTTCGCTATTTTATTGATAATTGACCTATCATTTCAATTTCTTTTACTGTATTCGATTCATTTATATCAATTATGTTGAGTGGTAAGTAGACTTGTGATCTAACACTTGTTATACAAATTGATATACATATGTAATCAAACACGCTCGAAAAATAGGCGGCTATAAATATTATTTCATTTCACTAATGCATTCTTAATTCAACACTAAATGGAAAGTGTCAGTTTTATATTTTTGGAAATAGTCCAATTTTTTCGACATTAGAAGACACAATAAGTAAAACAAGTGAAAAGTGCATGTGACAACAGCTGTCGTCATGTTTTCAAATAATACACACTCTCATAGTAGATAATTATAATAAGCAAATCTATTAAATAAAACCGTTTATACAATGTAATGTATATCCTGACATATCCTGTTTTTTCATGTAATATATTCAAGTTTTTAGCCACCGCGTATCTCTGTTTATGTCACACCTTTTTAAAAGTAACCTCTGAACTTCCAGTATATTAACTTAATGATGTTCACTATAAATATACATTTATTTGATCCCATCTTCTAAATTAAAATATGATTAACAAGATCAACAAGGAAAGGCGACGTTCAATGAACGCAACCCCCACACGACAAAGCAACAAGCCTCGATTTCTGTTCCTGAATATCAAAGGCATATTATACTTTGTCAGACCGCGTTTTCATTTGTGTACTTTTGTTAAAGGCGTGTATAAAAGCATGCCATTATAATGAAATCTATAACGCATTCTTATTGAAAGTGTAACAGGAGGGCTCTAAGGAACCACTCTATACTCCGACACAACGAACACCTGCTAATCATGCGGCTATTGTGACCGGACAACTGTGCTAGAATTTGTCCATTCATGCAAGTAAGTCAAATCAGCATCAACTCGCATCGACCCCCCAAAAAAGTTAAATTATTGTTTATCTATGAAAATTGATGCTCAGTAAAATTAATGAGCTATAAATGTTCAAAAAACATTTTAATGAACATAAACTACATTTTGGAGATGGAATAATTGACATTTGTATTTATTACCTAAAAACACATCGATATTGTAGTAGCGAAACCTGTCTACATTAAGTGTGATTGTTTCATAAAGGGCAAATAAAGTGTGTCTTTAGACGAAAATCAAAATACAAAATTTTTATAAAATACACAATTTTTATATGATAATCTAGAGTAAAGGGAAATCATGAAGTGTGACACAAGTTACTGCACCATTGCTATGATTTTTGAAAAAAAAAACTGATGTATGCAATTCATATGAAAAATTCTATATTCTTATACTTTAGTATGTTCTAGGCATTGTTTCCAAATACCAACGCATTTTCAATAATTTGACCTTCAAGGTCAAGGTCATTGATGAGTAAAGATCATAATCAATCAAGCCTACTTTTTATTCTGCCAATTTTGTAAGAATCAAGAATAAACAATCGTATTTGTATCTGGTACATTTGTTGCTGCTACTTGAAAATTGAGAAAGAAAGAGACTATCATAAATTACTCAAAAGACTTACTTCGTTAAACATTTTTGTGCCCCCACGTTAGTGGCGGGCATTTAGATTTACCCTTGTCCGTCCGTCCGTCTGTCCGTCCGTCCGTCCGTCCATCCGTCCGTCCTTCCATCCGTTCACTTTTGTGTCGCACGTAACTCAAAAAGTATTTGACCTAGAGTCATGAAACTTACAGGAATGTTGATCAGCATGTGTTGTTGTGCACCTAAATATTTTCGTCTGGATATTTTTTGTATTTTCAGAGTTATTGCCCTTGACTTAGTAAAATTTTGCAATTTTCAACTTGTGTCGCACGTAACTCAAAAAGTATTTGACCTAGAGTCATGAAACTTTACAGGAATGTTGATCAGCATGTGTATTTGTGCACCTGGGTATTTTCGTCTGGGTATTTTTAGTATTTTCAGAGTTATTGCCCTTGAAATAATAAAATTTGGCAATGTTCAACATGTGTCGCACGTAACTCAAAAAGTATTTGACCTAGAGTCATGTAACTTTACAGGAATGTTGATCAGCATGTATAGTTGTGCACCTGGGTATTTTCGTCTGGATATTTTTAGTGTTTTCAGAGTTATTGCCCTTGAGTTAGTAAAATTTGGCAATTTTCAACATGTGTCGCACGTAACTCAAAAAGTATTTGACCTAGAGTCATGTAACTTTACAGGAATGTTGATCAGCATGTGTAGTTGTGCACCTGGGTATTTTCATCTGGATATTTTTAGTATTTTCAGAGTTATTGCCCTTGAGTTAGTAAAATTTGGCAATTTTCACTTTAAGTCGCAAGTTTCTCAAAAAGGATTTGACATAGTCATTAAACCTTATGGGCAGGTTGCTTAGCATATTTTAGATTTGCACCTGGGGTTTCGCTTGTAAATTTATCCAGTATTTGTAGAGTTATTTCCCTTGACTTAGTAAAAAGATTGACAGAACAGTGGCGCGGTGGGGGCACCCGTGTCCTATGGACACATTTCTAGTTGTTTGTACAATTAAAGTGTTTATTCTATCAAAGACAAGATAACACTTGGTGCACGTTTTCCTACTTTTCTGACATGTTATTTATTTCATATACAACGCTACTTTCTTCACGTGATTAGCATATATTTGCAATGATAATATATTTCAAATATTGTAAAAACATTAAAAGACGACCCCGTCAAAAAACACACACAACGGCAGAATTAGAAATATTGTAGAATGAGTGGACAGAAGTGATAAATGTAAGCTACCGTTGTACATCGACAATGATCATGGAATGTTCAATGAAATGCAAGTTTGGTGTTTATTCAGATATTAAAATGCATCAACCTGTGAGACTAATTATATCTGCCACATGTTTGCGGGGGACAGATATTCCGATCTAAACCGCAAACATATGTCAGACAGTTTTTCTTGCATGTTTTACCACATTATATCTGAAATTCTGTACTTTAATAAAACAATTTTCCATGGCAATTAATGGCTATTTATGCCTGTATCTATCATATTACACTTAACAAATAACGTTATTCCATAAATGTATTTAAATCATAAGAGATGTAAGTATGTGGAAAAGTGTTTGTTACATTTACATAACAGACTTTGTATGATAGAGAGTTGTAAAAAATACATGCATCTTGGTTATCAATACTTTGCATTGAATTTTACTATCATAAATATCTTGTAACCAAATAAGGTATATTTTCAATTTCTTTAGTTCATGTTTGTTCAGGGGAGACAGAAGTATTCAAATAGCTTCACACGTTCATCGCAGTTTAAAAAAAAAGATATACTACTTACTTAGTGAACAGGCATTTCTTATGTACTCAAAAGCACTTTAAAAATAAATAGTCAATGATCACTTTTTTAAAATTTCTATTATAACCATAAAGTGTAAATAAATAATAAACAATGACATAAGTTTTAAATAAAGCAGCCCGATATTAAACTCGTAAATCTGATTAGTTTCTACTTTATAGACGTTTTGTCCTGGCTAAATGTCATTTGTACATAAAAAAGGAGAGGGAAAACAATTAAATATAAAAACACAACAACAACACAAACCCGATTTAATAACTTTAAGTTCTTTCGCAAAAAGAAAACAATGTCCATAATTTCTTTTGAAACTCTGTACTGTGTACTTTCATCCCTTTTAGTGTAAAAAAAACAACAAATGTGTCATTTAAACATAAATGTGTCATTAAAACATAAAAATGAGTTAAACAAATTTGCTAGGGGCTAATAGATATACTATCAAAACCATTAGGATGGATGGAATGTTGTACTAGGGTTCATACAAAGACTATATTATCAAACATAAAAGAGGAAGTCGAATGATTTTTAAGGGGATATTTTATATAGATAAACTTCAAGTATATACTATCAAACATGTTAAACTATACCGACACATAAAGGTCGTATAGATGTGTATCAGAGAATGTACTTTCACGCATATAAGTGGGGAGCAAATCGATTTACAAAAAATTACCTAATTTTCTAGTACATACTATAGTACATACGATCAACCCTAACATTTTTGAAAGTATACCCTCTGTTGAATATCTATATGAGCCTTCTGTAGATCCATTCTATTCCCTCTGATAATATGTTGTTCGTATATAATCTAAATTCTGAATTTCTAATGTACATATCTATATGATCCCCTAGTCTATCCGTTGGATCGCCGATTGTATCCACCCATTTAATATAATCTATCAAATAAAGAGTTTCCTCTGTTGTTGATGGGAACATTTTATTCATCCAACAATACCACAGCTACACTTTTGTCTATGTCACGGGCGAACCTAATTGTGTGTGCCATCTTCTCCTACTCCCTAAATAAATCCGGATCAATTTAAGCATTTGTCAACATGGTTAAGGTCGCTCACTTAAGATCACAGGTCCCTCACCTCTGTAAGTTCGATGCTCATTCGGGTCGAAATCTTTCATGTGAGGAAGCCATCCAGCTGGCTTACGGAAGGTCGGTGGTTCTACCCAGATGCGCTCGTGCCTGAAATAATGCCCGGAGGGGTACCTGGGGTCTTCCTCCACCAATAAAGCTGGAAAAAAATCGACGAAAAATCTCGGCGGGACGCTCTAGGATGGCCCGACTTGAGTGTACGGTCGCCAATATGGGCTTTCCGGCGGCGACCTTAAATAAACGCATTAAGATAAAAAGGTAACAACCTTCATTACAACATACAGGATTGCGGAACAGATTAACTTTTTTCATAGCAAGGAAGTGTGCTTTTATCTTCAAATCTATTTTGTTCACAAAAACATATCCACTTTCATGTTTTAGATCTGACTATTGAAGATAACATCCTTATCAAAAGAGCAATATACCAAATGGACAAAACATTTTTTCAAAAGAATTATTTTTGTGTTTATTTATTTGTTCAGTCGCGTCACGTTCACGGAATATAAATACAAGTTTAAAGGAGATTAAAATTTACACAGGTGAAAATAATATGGATGTATGAGTGTATTCTTGTTTCAAACTTAAGTTTTGAGATGATAATCAACACTTGTTGTCATAAACATTTGATTTAACATTAAAGGCCCATTATGGCCTAATACCTTTTTTCTGAAATTTTTTTTGGCCAAACATGTTACTCATTGGCCAATTACTTGAGCTGTGTTTTACTTATGATGCTTTTTGAAAACTATTACAGTTATATTTATATAGTGTTTTGTACTACCTTGTTTACATTTTGCAACTTTTATGACAAATACTTTCTCACGCAGTGCTATTTTCTTCAGGGGACAAGCATCTAAGATGCTCTAAAACCCATGCATAATGAAATTCAATTTTGCCCCTTCAAAAGATTGAAAAATGTATTTTTGTCTGGGGCATAGTGTTTCTTAACGTTATGTCACACGAACGACTTAGACTTGTGGTAGTCAACATTATCTACAATATCTGTTATTGTAACTTCCAGGGTTCATTGAACGCCACCTGCCTTGTTGATCGTGTGTAGATCTACCATATTTTGTTCAAGTCACATGACTTGTTTTAAAACTACTCGGTGATTCTGTCGGCGTCTAAATTTCGTTCAACATATATAGATATATTTACGCTTCAAACCCAAAATATATAGAATTTATACAGAAATTCATGCTGGGACTTTAAAAAATGTCATTTTAGCGTGATTTGAGTACAATAGAGTATCCCTTTAATGTCGGTAAAAAAAAATTACACACTTGATATAATTTTCTTCACGATACCATATCCATTTTATTACAGTAAACAAAAAAAAACAAGAATTTCGTCAGATAATATAAATTTCGAAAAAAGTTTTACTTTGCAAATAAATATTATTCTGAAGTCAAACATAACCACTCCATTTGTCTCAAATATATCGTGAATAACCTAAAAGTTTTCAAGGTTTCTTCTTCTACCAGTATGCTATGTTTTAACGGGAATTTATTATGAATTGTTTTTTTTTAAACTTTTCATAAACTGTGATCATGATATTCTTTTGGATGTAAAATCAAATTGTTTACTCCAGCTTTTTATATAAATTATATAGAGGATATTTGTTTGTTTCAGTGTAAGATCGAACACTAGATGCAATATTTTCCACGAGTGGCGTAGCCACGAGTGAAAATATAATATTAGCTGGGGTTCACGAGTGAAATATTATTTGATCTTACATGTAAAACAAACAAATTTTCTGTTTATTTCATGATTTTTTAACGATTTTTACACCATTTTACTGATTTTTGCCGCGTAACGCCTTGCTCTTATCTTCATGACGTCATCAAAAAATGACGTCACAATGTTGAAGCAAAATATAATTCCATGATTATTTTTAGATTTTAGATGTTTTTCAGCACAACGTTCATAAATATTTACGAACTACAGTTATCACGAACATTTTTTATTATGATTGACTACATTTCCGCTGAAAAAAAACATTCATTAATGATAAATATTTTATTTTTACGCCAAATATAGTTCAGCTACTGTGAAATTATATTTGGTAATCATTACTGCGAAATTATCAGAATATAATTAACCGTTATAATTCAGTAATCTACTGCAAAACATGTAATAAATAGAGGATATTTGTTTGTTTCAGTGTAAGATCGAAAAATATTTCACCGAGTGAACACTAGATGCAATATTTTCCACGAGTGGCGTAGCCACGAGTGAAAATATAATAGCTGGGGTTCACGAGTGAAATATTATTTGATCTTACATGTAAAACAAACAAATTTTCTGTTTATTTCATGATTTTTTAACGATTTTTACACCATTTTACTGATTTTTTGCCGCGTAACGCCATGCTCTTATCTTCATGACGTCATCAAATAATGACGTCACAATGTTGAAGCAAAATATAATTCCATGATTATTTTTAGATTTTAGATGTTTTTCAGCACAACGTTCGTAAATATTTACGAACTACAGTTATCACGTACATTTTTTATTATGATTGACTACATTTCCGCTGAAAAAAAACATTCATTAATGATAAATATTTTATTTTTACGCCAAATATAGTTCGGCTACTGTGAAATTATATAGAGAATAACATGCTACTGTCTTTTGATATCAATTTTATCAGGCGAGGCTGACATGGGTTAGAAAGGGCGAGGCTTGCCGAGCCCTTTCTGCCCATATCAGCCGAGCCTGATAAAATTGATATCAAAAGACAGTAGCATGTTATTCTATTTATCATGTAACACATAACAACTGTCAAAATAAAAGAATAATCTACTTTTAAATAGCGAATTTCGTTAAAAAGGGGGATTTTTGTTCAAAGAAATAATTCTTGAAAAAAAATTCCTCCGCCCCTGAAACTTAGAATTTCTTATTGGCGGCCATTTTTTCTTTCGACTCGGATAAAAGATACAACAGAATGTAGGCCTAATACGATAAAATTCTTACCTTTAATTTAAACATCGATGCAAAAATCCACTTAGAATCACATAAACTAAACTTTACTGCAATTTTTGTCTTGAATTGTCAAATTCAAAAGTTCACGATAATTTCAATCAAAGAAAAGTCAAATCGGCAATCAAACACAAGCTGCACAAACATGCGTCTTATTTTTTAAACGAAACAATTTGTTCACTTATTGAATAATAATCCGGCGAAATAAAGTAAACATTTACAAGTTATCAATAAAAATCGTCTAGCCTGTTTGTTATGATTACATGTATAGTATGACGTGAACATCGATGATGTCATTTGCAATATAAATTATGACGTCACTTCATTTAGTTGGTGCTAAAACTATTCGCTATCTAATTTATTCGTAATTGAAATCGAAATAATAGGCCTAAATATCGCACCTTGATTCAAGACTTGTAAGGGTATGAGATTACATTGTAGAATTCACATGCTGGTAAAAATAAGAATATAAGCAATTGAAAAAAGTCCGTTAAAATGGGCGGGGCTTATTTTTGATATCATGTTACTGACCTGATATCAAAAATAATTATCAGGCAAGTGTTATCGGGCAGTTACCATAGTAGTTGCATGATAAATTTGGTAATCATTACTGTGAAATTATCAGAATATAATTAACCGTTATAATTCAGTAATCTACTGCAAAACATGTAATAAATATTATTCTTTTTAATATTGTTAATATTTATATGGATTTAGATAATGAAAGAGCAAATAATTTTTAAATGTTTTTTTTTTTTTTTTAATTTGGTCAGGCCCACATGTTCGTATTAGAATGATTGTACACGTAATATTCATTTACCATTTTCAGCGACAATCTTATTTGACTTATTTAAATCAACCATCTCAGTTGCAGTTATTATGTCTTTCTCATAATTTGATTGCGTGTAAGGCACCATTATTTGCAAACAAAACAATGAACAAAACAAAAAGAATTTCGTCTGATCATGTTCATTTGCTTGCCTTATAGCGTCACGTTCACGGAAAATAAATACAGCTTACAGGGATATTAAATTTATTGAATGTATTTGTTTCAACAGTTAACATTTTATGAATTTGCAACTACATTTTCGTATACTGATGGGATAAACTACCGACGTCCCATAGGCTGCTGGGCATCTTCCAATTTCCCTAGCTGGAAGAATTAGAACCTATATACATAAGAGGCAACTTTTAATACATGAGGTTAACATAAGGTTTAATTTGCTTGAGGTCTGATCCGAAGTCATGACTATAAGTTCTTATGTTATAGATTTATTGTATTTTTAGTACAATTTAGTAGCTACTGTTTAGTAATGATTGCATATTGGTGTCTTTATAAAATTATGTTGTTTTGATAAATATTTGCATTACATATCTTACCAGTTTTCTAGTCTTGAAGTGATTTCGAGGAACATACATATTTATTAAGTTGTATTTTAGTTCCCATTTCAGTTCTTATCATTTCACTTATTACGTGTCCCTCCCCTGGAATCGCAACCCTTTCCCGGTTTTGGCTCGGTACCTTCTGGGTTCCCTGCTACTGTGGCTAGAGTGTGTCGGGGCCTGTGTCCTGTGAACGTTGCCTTTGCCTTGTTGGTCTGTGTTCTCGTTTTTTCTTCCTTATGACATTCCACAAATCTCATATTTCCCGTTGACTTATTTCTATAGCTTACCCAACATATCTGTTTTATAACACTGAGATATCGTCAGCTGACAATATTTGTTGGCAGTGTGCGAAGCGTTAGAATATCATTGTTAAATATACGAATATCACTAGAGTCGGAAAGACAGCAAACAAAAATATGACAGCCGTGAAAGTTGTTTTTTTATCTTTCTGTCATAATTGCATGTTTGACAGTTGTTAATGGAAGTGCAATAAACAACATCGCTCCTTCTGAAGTTAATGCAGATTATTTGATCGAATTGGGGATAAAAACAAATGATGTTAAACTGCAAGCTGTTGGAATGGCAATGAATAATATTCATAGTGACCCATGTAGCGAATGGACAAAGTGGTCAGTTTGTTCAGCAAATATCTTTCGTCATTTCGGTATAAAACAGCGGTCAAGGAAATGTAGCAATGAAACAGAATATAACTTGTGCAGAAATCGATGCCCGCTCTCTTATCTTACAACAAAGCACGGATATTGTCTGAGCAAACATGTCAAGAAGACGTCACGTTTTGATGCTGAGAAGAAATGCAAGAGTGAAGGTGGATATTTGGTTCATATTGACTCACAATTGAAATACGAAGACATTATCAACACTGCTTTGAAAATGTTTGGCTCCAATGCTTTCATCGGTGGTTATCGAAAGAGCACACATTCTCCATGGCTTTTTGAGGACGGATCTAAGATGAGATTTTTCAAATGGGCAACTTCGGAACCTGATAATGGAAGTGATGAGTTATGCATATACCTGGACAGAAGCAATGGGTACATGCACGACACGTCTTGTTCAGTATCCAATTATTTCATTTGTGAAATCCCGGTTTAATGTCGGGTAGAAATAAAAAATTAGAATGCAGTATTGTGTATAACTAACATGAAATATCGTTTCGATCGATGACCTAGAGACAGAAAAAAGCTAGTGTTTAGTGTATGATGAAAATAACAAGTGTGAATGTAAACTTTGTTTTACTAAAAGTTTATTTTGTCTATAAACACAAATATTTAGTTTATTTTGTCTATAAACACAAATATTTATACATTTCATCTGATTAAGATATGGAGATATATTGGACTGTCGTTGAAGAATTTTTGTTTTCATCTTAAATAAAAGTCATAACAAAACTTGTGTCTACAACGAGACACATGATGGTAAATAAATTTACAGGAGTAATAACCAACAAAGTAAATAGAGTTCATAAGTTTTATTTTCAAACATGATATGAAATTTCTGTAATTTATGTCGAAAATGTTACCATCTAGTGATTAGCAGGACAGTAATTGTTTGTAATTACATACAATTCTTAAAACATGATAACTACTAAAATACCAAACTATCAGTAACTGTTGTTCTAATTCTTATTTTATCAACACAGTACATATACATAATAAAGAACTGTCAAAATGATTGGTTGATTTGATTTGATAAACACGGACCGTTTGAAGACTTGGTTGGTAAAAGCAAATATGCAAGGAAATCTAACAATGATAATGTCGACACATGAGTGGACTACATGTATACTGTTCAAGATGTATCACTAAAATGTACATTAGATTTTTGTCCAGTGTTCTTTACGTACGTCGGGTTTTACTGTACATTATGCTAAAGTATCACAACTTAATGTTAAACGATGAAGATGCATAACTTTATTTTACAACAATTTGTAACCCTTCTAAAAGATTTTAATTGCATAAAGTTAAATATTTTAAATAATGGAATGTTAGCAACATTATGGATCACTGGAAATAATTTCCCCATATTTCGTTGAAATAGTTCATGAATATATTATTTTCAAACCTTGGATAAGATAAATACCTAGAAGCGATGTGTATTTGGTTCCTACATAGTTATTGCACACTAAAAATGTCTGAATCTTGTAATTTTTAACTGTGTCGATGTTTTTTATAAACTTTAAAAAATTTCTTCCAAGATACACATATTTAACTAAAACTGTTTCTTCACCACATCTACAGTTTCTTCTTTCTTTATTTAAGAGTCAGCGGGCATTCAAATAATATAATATTCACGATGAAGTATAAGGTCCGACATATATGATATAGTGACTGCCTTAGCGAGTACAATTTTAATAACTTGTCGGACCGCTAAAATTTAGCAGTGTTTACTAGAAAATTTGCTATTTAAACAATATAATTTCCTCCTTTGTTTAACTTTCACCAGATATTCCAGTAAAGTACTGTATAATATACCATAGCCATCTCCAAACATTGAATTGACCTCAGCCTTGGGCTTCGGTCCGTTAGATATTTGCGGACTGACTAATCGGTCACTCTAATTCTAATAGGCTCTCAGTGCTGTGTACTATTTCTTCAGTTGTAATGACTTGATGAATTGATTTATGCATAAAAATGTTTTTAACGCCAATCAAATATATCATGGATGAAATGATAGGAAATGAATTGAATGACTGAAGTATATTTTTATATGTAAGTCATGGTGTTTTAATGTAAATTTTCTACAAATGTTTTGAACTTTAATGATTTAAGGCACCGTAAGGTAAAGAGTCTATAAATATAAGGCATGTCATTTTTGTTCTGCATAAGTCTTTGAACATAGTTTCAAAATATCAACAAATCATTGTAGCATACAGATAACAAGCACACCAACACGCACACTGATTTGCACAAGTATACATTGAGCTGTTACATAAATCAATTCAAATAATTCGACATTCCTCCATTACAAAATAAAAACGTTGAGATAAGAATCTTTTCAGGTTATATAAATTGAACATATTTAAAACATCACATTTCATAAAAATGACATGTGTTTTATTCGTTGATACTGATTGGCACAAGTATTTGCCTCTTGCCAAATTAAAACAGTCGACAATCAACAATATGCTATTTTCGTCGTTCTTTAAATAAGATAAAAGCACTTGCTTTCAAAACAGTAAAATAAAGTCTTTAAAATTTCAAATAATTCTTACATCATAGTTACATTTAAACTTATCTCAGGGTTACAGCTCATGTTTCATAACAGATAGATAATATGAACCAGTATACAACTTATGATATTGACATTACGATACTGAACAAAACAAAGAAAAACTTAGACTGTATTTAAACAAATACATATTTACAGCTTGTTTTTTTTATCTTTCAACTCATCTAAAGTTTTCATATGTTGACTATAGAGTCAAATAACATTGTGAAGAAAAAACTACAAATACATGAACAATGTATGAAAACAATCAGGTATCAAATCAAAATATCTGACTAAAATATACTGTATTTCTGAAGTCTTATTATAATTATTTGCTAGCTTATTCAATAACTTCATGTGTGATTTCAATACATTGTAAGGCTAGCAAATGAAGACTACTATATTAACAATCTTAATTTTAGAATGATATACTGACACGTTTACTCGCCTTTTTTTTTGTATATTTTAGTGTTGCTAATAAAATATCATTACATAGGCCTGAATTAAAATGTTGATATCACGTGACTTTACTGGCTATTAAACGGTAGTGTCGACTTGTCTAATCGCCATTTCAGAAAAGTGAAATTCAAATGAAATAACCACTAAAATATATAACTATTTGTACATAGCTAAACTGATATTTAAAACATGCTTTTACTAGACAACCGAATGAATGTAACGTAGTATGGTGTAAAATTCACATAAAATCTGGTACTGCATTTCGTTACAGAAAAAATCAGAAGTGACAAATCGTTTTTGTCTTATTATCTTATGTATATGCCGCTTACATTACATCTTACATAACTTTAAAACTTTCAAAAAGAAACACTAAATTAAATTGACATTTTATGTTTAAATTTTGCCAAAATAATCAAGAAATGTACTGAAAACGAAGATAATATCGACGAAATAAATAAATATTGTAAGAAAAGTTACATCACATATATACAAAAACTTTCTTTCTGGGATAGACATTTTTCAACCTTGTCGGTTATCTAAATAACAAAACTACGCAAAAAGGGAAATGTTCATGTTTTAAAAGCTCTTAGCATAAATTATAAATTCAAATTAATCATTTCATAAAAAAACTCAAAATATATAATACAAACATATCACCAAATATAAACCTTTGAAATTAACAACATAAAAAAGTAATATGAGCCGCGTCACGACAAAACCAACATAATGGGTTTGCGACCAGCATGGATCCAGACCAACTGCGCATCCGCGCAGTCTGATCAGGATCCATGCTGTTCGCTATCAGTTTCTCTACTTGTTATAGCGTTTGTAAGCGAACAGCATGGATCCCGACCAGACTGCGCGGATGCGCAGGCAGGTCTGGATCCATGCTGGTCGCAAACCCATTATGCTGGTTTTGTCGTGACGCGGCTCATATCATTTCTCATAAATCAATTATAATTTCATTTGAATTTTCAAGACGCAAACATAACGATGTTGACTCACACGTCAACTATTTGTTGGCGTCAGTCATATATTTCTTTGTGATTTCTATCATGAGGCACCGTTGGTATAGCATTAAATGTAACACCGTTGTTCTCCACTGTCTTTGTACTGCCATCGCCGGTGTTCCTTGACGATTTACATTTGATAAAAATAAATCTCAATTCCTCCGTCATTTCAGACCAGAATGTTTGCTGAAAATATCAACAGACAATATTTTATTCAGGAATCAAATATTACATAACAAATAATCATACTTAAGCCAGCGTTTACGATACTGAGCGAATGTTCTTTATACTAATTGGTTATTGATTTTGTTAATTGATTGCAATCACTTTTATTCGTAAGAAAAATGAGTATTCAGATTCAAACACTTCGATCATAGTTCCGATTGCCTGCTTTTTTTATTTTTAAAAACATTATAATTCAAATTCTAAAAGTGCTACGGAAAGGAAGGAATTTTTATCCGGTTAATTGATTATTTGCATATACTAATCATTGTAATCAAATGAAGGATTCGAGTATAAGAGTATATTAACATAAAGAAATATACCTTGTCAACTCGTGCATTTCTGCTCACTTTCCACAGGAATTCAAGAATAGCCACAAGTAGGCCAAATATTGAGCCACCTAACAAAACTACAAACACACCTCCAACATTTGCCACACCTAAAGCATTTGTATTTTTACTCTTTTCTTCCTTTTCACAAACAATGTCACTTTTATCAACCCACCTGCAAAACCATATTTAGTTCAAAAACTGTAATACAACAATATATAAAGGTGAACATTACATGCATTATTTTGAAAAAATATAGAATCTATTACAACATGACATGAAAAAAATGCATGAATATCATACCTAAGACATCTACTAATACGAAAAAAATGAAAAATAAATTAACAAGATTATAGGACAAAATTTTTTAATTGAATTATGTTGATATTACATGTTATTCCGTGTCAATGGTAAATGTTTTAGACTGTAATATATTTTGAATAATATTACCGTTATAGATTTTTACCATAGAAACGGAAGTAGCATTTCGCGCATGCGCATTCAGCATAGTGCGAAAAAGCAATATCGAATGGAACAGGGCTCATAGTTTTCAAGTAATGTTATTTCATCGTGTAAATTTAAATTAAAAAAAAAACATATGTTTAACATTAAAAAAAATGGCATAGTACTCGCAGATATATGCAGACGTTTAACATACCATTTTGTATAAAACTTAGACAAGATTTGCTGTTGTTGAAGATTTACAACTTCTTTTGATATAATTGATATCCATGGAGAATCTGAAATAGAATTTAGGCTTATCTAAATCAGCGGGGAAAAACACTTCATTTCATATCATTAGATTAAACGTACTCATCATTTCAAGAGTTTAAAAACGTTACTTACTCTTTAACTTTCTTAAATTTTTAAAACAACGTTTAGTTGTTATGTAATACAGACAAAAATTACTTTTTTTTCAGGTAAAAAGTTAATTTGGCGGTAACTTACAACCGACGGCATTCCTTTATCATATTAATTAGGTAATAAATGTAAAATTCACATGTTATCAATAATTATTATGAGTTATATGTTAAATTACTAAGATATCAAACAAACAAATTTATGGTGGAACAGAAGCCCTGTCCGTCTAAAACATACATAAAGTGACATTATACTCATTTTCCCATTATAATGTTGAGCTGAATTGACTATATATTTTAAAAGATACTGACTGTTATAATGTTTATAGACAAAAACGCTTGATATTGAAAAATTCTTAGGATAAATATAAATCTGCCTAAAATATAAAAAGACTGTCCCTCTCTTCTTATAGATTAAACGTTATAGGTAAATTCGGATGGATGTTTTTGAAATGTACTTCGATCACGTGAGTTATTTATCGTTTATGCGCAGTAAATTATAAAATTGAAAGGAATAATGGCAAAATGTAAATTTATTTTAATTTTCACCTTTTTCACTCATTAGATGCCCTTAGATGGGCATAATGTCATTTCAAAATTTGTTGCATATTTTGTTTGGCATTGTTTCAATTACATAGCCAAAATAAATCAAGTAATTAATAAATATTTGTTTTCAAATTGAATTTACCTTTGGGTCCTGCTATCCCGTAGCCTTTAGAATCTAAAAGATCACCAACTTGCATAAGTTCACAATTTCTCTGCACTTGATAATCTATGGACGTCGATTCAGCTAAAAATGCATAATTTTCTGTCTTTACTTTTTCAAAACCTTCCTTGTTACCAGTGACCAAACTTTTCGGGTTAGCGTTCATGTAAGCGTTCATGCGTTTGAATGTAGATATGTTAGAGTTCTGAAATTACATTTATATGCATATAATTTACTTTTAAATAAAATACGCTAGAAAGGCGAATAATTATTTGAATAATGAACGGGTTTGACTATTACGGCTTATTATCAAACTAGTTTGAAACTAATTGAACAAAGACAAAAAGCATTTTTTTTTCTTCTTTTTTGTTAAGATATATCTATCGAATCATTTATATCCAAGGTTAAACTACTGAGACAGTCGATATATCAATATACAATAAAAATACGAATCAAATATTTTATGATGGAAATATTCAGTGAAAGGACAATTCTTCAGTACTTAAAGATATACTATCCTCATCTTTCAGCAAAATAATATTTTATCGCAGAATTTTCTTGAAATTCATGAAATCCTTATTGAATATGTCTAATTTTAAAACAAGAATGTACAAATATGTATCTATAGGAAGCTGCATTCCCGATCATAGGTCAAGTAAAATTGGACATTTCTAAAAAAATAACTACCAGTGTTTTTTCTAATGACACTATATATTCATATTGTGGCCTCCTATAGTTTTAAGAATTTTAGTTAGAAATAACATATATACTTTGTATGAAGCTGAAACATGTTGATATTTTATGTTTACAAATAGAAAGTGTAGCAATTTTTTTTTTTCAAAGATCAAATTTGAGCATAATATATGTTTAAGTTAATATTCTTAGGAAATACCAGACCAAGTGCGGTGCTTTCTAGTTTTCCGGGTATTTGTCTGGAACCCGAGATATTTAAAAACGAAATAAATGTATAATCTATGTCATGTTTTATAGATGAATGTTTACATGTTATACATTTCTCACTGGTACTGAAATTGCAAAGTTACATTCGTGTCAAAAGGAATGTCAGACTTGCACCAATATTTCTTATGTAAATTTATTTTACCAATTAGTGTATAACCGAGAGTTGTGCTTACCACATAATTGTTATTATATTTTTTGTACAAAACTGTTTTATGTATAAAATTAGTTTATTTGAACGAACATTTTAAGTATTGGCTTCAAACAGTCTGAACAATGGTATTTCATCATTCATTTTTCAATGAAACAAAATTATTATTCACATGTATAATCAGGGACAGTATTTAGATCTATCTAAGTCCCTTCTTTAATGAAATTTGCCTTCATAATACAGAAATGACATGATTTTGTCGCAATTATACTTTTTAAATACATCAGAGGGCCATACCCTACCTACCTTAAAGAACTCTCTGGTGGACCCACTGGATAAAGTACCATAACCTATGTCTGTTTGTAAGGACAAATCGTCGGCATTTGTGATAGGTGCTGCCATTCGACTTTTTGTGAGAAAAGCGGCGAGATTAGCAGTGTATGAAGACACGAGTATTAGTGTGAACAGGTACCATATACTCGCCACAAACCTGGTCGACGACGCCTTCGGTGCTACGTCACTTCCTGTGTAGGTATTTTGTGCAATGTCATGTCAAAAAGGACCAGGATATAAACTTTTTTTCATATGATTTTAATAAAAATTCTCGAACCATTACCATTGTCAGATATAATTGGAAATGATTTGGTGTTTCCATTGTATTTCCTTACATTATTTATATAATCTTTCAAATTTTGTTTATATGTAGCTGGTCCTTTTTGCTATGACAACAACAGAAAAAGGCGCCAACAAGTGGCGAACATGTGTGTCAATGAAAACATTAGCTTGAAATCTTTATTTTAATTTTGGTTTAATGAGTATTTTAAATTTTAAGTATATTACTTTTTGAAAATTACAACTTAATGTGGTTTGTATTGAAGAGAATGACATTAATTTTTTACAGTTATTTTATCATAAACTTTAACTTTAATTTAAGAAAATTGCGTAAAATGAAAGCGTTCTAGACATACTTGCTCAGTCAAAAGATTAAAAAAAATATATTTCCGACCACACAATAAAATCTCATTACAAGGGAGAAAATAATAAGAGCAGCAACAATTCTGCAGTCGAATTTTCCTCCCTTGAAATATTAGGTTGAAACCGGAAGATATTATTATGCAGACGTTCTTTTTTTAATAAAACATGATTTTTAGATTAAAAATATGGTGGACTGCTCCACACAATCAACTCATCATTAACTTAAGTTTAAAGTAAGCATGAACAAATTTATCGTGATAATCAGATAAGGAAACCATCGGAGCCCGGTCCGTAACCAAAAATTGATTCTAATACCAAGACAAAAAGTTGGTATATAATAACAGAGTTAAAAAGTGTAATCTACAGAGTGAAGTTTACTAAATCTACACTCTACTGTTTTATATGGGAAGAAATTGTGAAGAAAGGAATGTATAATAGTAAAAGATATATTTGTTTAGAAGTTATATAATTTAAAATATGTAATTTACGGAAAAATAAAAACATGGTTACGTATTTTATACGGTATCAGTAACTAAATTGTATTTCTTATAAAGCTAAATAACTTTATGATCATTTTCCGCCGTTCTAAGAACATATATTAAGATTAGACCAGTGCATTTAAGTGCATATACATGCAATGCTAACACGAGATTCCCGTGCAGTTGCGCAACATGCTTCTAGAATATAGAATATATATATCTTGATTATTTTATATCATTCCACTAGCATAATCATAAATTGCTTGGAGCAAGAAGATGCCGCTTTAAACGGACATAAAAGCATTCACACAAACCAAAAAAGTAAAGTTGTTACGTGCCTAATGCATCATAGAGTAGGGTCCATACTCTCAACGCCGGAAAGGGCGGATGGACCCTCATTAAGCATATAATACACTGCATTATAGAGTTTAATGCCACTTATTGCAATGTTTTTTCTAAGTTGGACATTTATATACCCTGTATAGAGTTAGGAACACTGGTTTACGGGAGTCTTATTCTTCACCTTCCATCAATTACATAGCGCTTCATCTCTTCAAAGTTGGAAAGACTCTATTTCCTTAACATGGAACTCGTGTAATTTTTATAACCAATTACCTAAATTTGATATTCAGTATACCATCACAAAATATGTCTTTTAAATTTATAATAGTATGGTCTCCTTGAGCTACTACTATTTTGCATTTTATTCTGAAAATCAAATTTTTTCAGCTGAACATACATACATGTTTACTTTCCATTAAAGGTGATCTGGTCATTTTTGGAGCCGCACTTAAAAAGAAAGAAATACCTACCTTGACATCAAGACCAGATGCCTGATACTAGACACGGGATTAAAAGTTAATAATTCTAGGTCAGGTCAAACGAGGAAAATTATCTGATATACTTACTGACAACTGCTCTACTTA